>NC_057016.1:555421-753095 GCF_000002595.2 Chlamydomonas reinhardtii | reverse complement strand
AAGAGGGAGGGAGGGAGGGAGGGAGGGAGGGAGGGAGGGAGGGAGGGGAGGGGCGGAGGGAGGGAGGGAGGGAGGGAGGGAGGGAGGGAGGGAGGGAGGGAGGGAGGGAGCGGAGGGAGGGGAGGGGCGGGGAGGGAGGGGAGGAGTGCTGCTAGGGAGGGCAAAACCGTGGGATAAGACCGTGGGGCAAGCCGTGTCACGGTGAGGGGGGTTTAGGGTCACCAAGGGGTGCTGGGGATAACGGGGGGTGACAGAGGTTAGATGCGGGCTCCTTACCACAAAGTAACCCCCTGCGCGCGCGTTTCGTCTCCCTCGCATCGCCCCCTGTCCCTCCCTTTTTCACTGTAACCCCAACCCTCTCCCTCTCTACACACACACCCTCTTCCACACACGCATCCTCCCGCTCCCCCTGCCCCTCCGCCCCCCACCAGGCCGCCAAGGACCTGGGCTACGTGGTCCACTCGTTTGACGAGCTGCTGGCGCTGGGCGCCGCCAAGCCCGCCGAGCCCGTGCCGCCCAAGCCCGACGACCTGTGCACCATCATGTACACCAGCGGTGAGGGGGGTTGGGGAGAGGGGGAGGGGAGAAGGGGGACAGGGGGAAGGAGGAAGGGGGGGAGGGGGTCAAAAGGATGGGGGCCGCGAGTGTAGGGAGTCCGGGGAGTTCCAGGCAAGGGAAAGCCGGCAAGGTCGCGTGCCACAGGCATGATTCTGACTCGGGAACTCAACATGTACGCGCCCAGCCGCCTCAGTTTCCCCCACTCCACCTCTCTTTCCCCTCCCTGTCACCCCACCTCCTCCCCCGCCTCCACCTCCTCCTTCATCACCCCCCAGGCACCACGGGCGACCCCAAGGGCGTGATGCTGACCCACACGGCGGTGGTGGCGTCCGTGATCACCGCCCGCAGCTACTGCTCCAACAACGGCGTGGACCTCAACCAGCACGACCGCCTGCTGTCGTACCTGCCGCTGGCGCACATCTTCGACCGGTGCGAGGGGGGAGATTGGGGGGAGATGGGGAAGGAAGACGGGTTAGGAGTGGGAGGCACGCGCTGTCGTACCTGCCGCTGGCGCACATCTTTGACCGGTGCGGAAAGGGGTTATGTAGATACCAGCCCAAACTGAACCAGACCCAATGCAATTGAGCGAGGAGAGCGTGGGGGGGAAGAGATGGGGAGAGATGGGGGGAGGGAGAGGGGAGGGCGAGGGGAGGAGAGGGGGGAGAGGGGACGAGAGGGGGGAGAGAGGAGGAGAGGGGAGGAAAGGGGAGGAAAGGGGAGGAGAGGGGAGGAGAGGGGAGGAGAGGGGGTTACAGTCATATGAATATATGATTAGTCAAGAAGTGAAGTCGGTGGCGTGGGGAGAGGGAAGGGAGGCGGTCAGGCCGAAGTGGTCAGGCAGGAGCAGGAGCAGGGGGCGGCGGGTGGAGGCTGCTGCTGCCGCCGGTGGCGCATGTGGGTGCGATGGCGGATGTGCTCCCTCAGGAAGAAGCCGCAGACTGGCATGTCGCGCCGCATACGAGAGCGAGCGGCTTGCGCGGACTGCTCCCCGTTGTCACCTCATCGCGCACCGCCCCCTGGGTCGCGCCGCCCCTCCCCTCCACTGCCCCTCTCACGCTGCTCCCACGCCCTCACCCTGCCCCTCTTACCCTGCTTCCCCTGCTCCCTGTGTCCCTTCCTTCCTGGGCACAGCGTCAACGAGGAGTGGTTCCTGTCCATTGGCGCCGCCATCGGCTACTGGCAGGTGCGTGTGTGTGTGGGGGGGTGAGGGTGCGTGGGTGGGAGTGGGGTTGCGGGGGTGTGCGGGTGCGGGGGTGGTTGTAGCGTTCCCAAGGACACCAGAGGCACGTGGACGCAGGACAAGACAAGGTTGAGGAGGGCAGGCGTGGGTGTGCGTGCGGGGGGAAGGGCATGTGTCCTCCCACACCCGGTCCCACCGTGTGGTCACACCCACATCTGTGTCAGACTTCCCCGTTTCCTTCCCTCCCCACCTGCCTTCCCCCCCTGTTTCCCCCTCCTACGCCTTCACTTCTTAAATAATCATGAATGTAACCCCCCTCCACACCAGGGCGACGTGACCAAGCTGGTGGAGGACGTGGCGGCGCTGCAGCCCAGCCTGTTCCTGGGCGTGCCGCGTGTGTTTGATCGCATCTACACGCGCATCATGGGACAGGTGAGGGTGGGGTGTTGTAAATACCAGCCCACACTAAAGCAAACCAAGCTAAACGAGCGGAGCACATGTAGGAAAAGGGAAGGGACTGTGGGGTTTTGTAGGTACCTGCCCAAACTAAACCGAACCCAATGCAGAAGAACGAGGAGGGGGGAGGGGGGGCTGGTGGGGGTAGTATATTCCAGTCCCAACGAGTTCTAGACCCAGGACCGGCCCAAGGGAGGCGGATGGGGGCGGGTGCATGTGTGTGTCGGGGGGGGGGGCTGTGGGACGGGCTGGGGCTGGGGCTGGGAAGGTTGGAGGGGGCCAACAGGAGGTGGGGAAGTGCGCACGTTGGGGCAACATGAGGGGTGGTGTGAAGGGGGGCGTGTGTGTGGGGAATGACAATCGGGGGTTCTGGGCGAGCACGGGCGGAACAGGCCCTGCACAGCAGGTCCCTGTACAGCAGGCGGGCATTCAGGCGGGCATTGGCTCGAGTAGTAGACTCAGCAAGGGTTCAGAAGCCAGGAGGGCTAGTGGGCACACGCCATTGCTTATGCGGCCGATCGAGAGGCACTGTGCGCACTCGCACGCTCCTCGCCTCCTGCCACGACTCCCATGCATCCCCATCACATTCCTGCAACCCACACCCCTCCCCACCACCCTGCCCACCACTCCTCCCTCCCCACCCCACCTCACCTCACCTCTCACAGATCAACGGCGCCGGCCTGATCAAGCGCTCGCTGTTCAACTGGGGCTTCAGCCGCAAGCTCTACTTCCTGCGCCAGGGCTATGCGCACAACAAGGTGGGCAGAGAGACAGGGAGGGGAGGGGGAGGCGGGAGGGATTGGGGCTGGGGGAGGGGGAAGGGGGAGGCTGCATTGGGGAGTAGGGGAGGAGGGGGCGGGGGGAGGCGGGGGGAAGGGGGAGGCTGCATTGGGGAGTAGGGTTATTACAGCTGAAGCGTTTAGATGAGAGGCGGGGCGGGTTGGGGTGCTGGGTGACTACATTGAAGTAGATTCATCGACACACACACACACACACGGTTGCGTTTGTGTTGCTTCCAACACACCGCATGCAGGCGGCTCCCTTCTTTGACAAGCTGCTGTTCACCAAGGTGGCGGCGCGCCTGGGCGGCAAGGTGAGGGGGGGGGCAAGGGAATGGGGTGCGGGTGGAGGTGGAGGTACCAAACACCGACACACACACTCACACACACACTCTCTCTTACACACACACACACGTTTTCCTTGTGCTCTTTAACACACACACACGCACACACACACACACTCTTCCACACACACCCCAACCCCCATGCAGATCAAGGCGGTGGTGTCGGGCGGCGCGCCGCTGGCGCCGCACGTGGAGGACTTCCTGCGTGTCACCATGTGCGCGCCCGTGGTGCAGGTGGGGGCGGGGGGGAGGGGTTTGGTGGAGGGGGAGGTGGTTGGCGATGGAGGAAGCAGTGATTGAATTAGATGTATGACGTGCCGACGGGGGCGGTGAATGGAAGGGATAGCTGAGGGCGAGGGTTAAGTTGGGTGGAATGGAGGGGGTAGAGGGGGAGCGGCGGGGGAGTCCTCGTGGGGGGTCCTGGAGCGGCGGTGCGGTGGCGGCTCCAGGGGCGGCGGGACATGCGGGCAGACGACCCAGCGCACCCATTGGGGTCAGGCGCCGCCAACACATTTTACACACGCACTCACACACGCACACGCACCCTTGACAGTCGCCCGCCCCGCAACAACCCTCCAAACATCCTCCCAACCCTCCGCCCCCTCACACGCCCACACAGGGCTACGGCCTGACGGAGACCAGCGCCGCCTCCTTCATTGCCTGCGCCGATGTCATGGTGGGGCGGGGGGTGGGGCGGGGGGCAGTCAGGGGTTGGGGGGGTTGGGTAGCTGGGCCGGTGGCGGGTGGGGTGGGCGTGGGGGTTTGGTGCATGTGTGTGTTTGGACAGGAGGGCCCGGGTCAGAGCGATAGACGCTGTCGCCACCAGCCATCGGCGCTCAACCCCTCTTCTCTGCTCCCTGCGTTGGCGTGCGCCCGCTCAATGAGCTGGGGAGTGTATACAACCTCTCTTCTCCTTCCCCCCTGAATGCACCCCCGCCGCCTCCCCCCCCCCTGCTTGTTCGCGTGGTCGTGCCGTTTTTTACGTTTTTACTTTGGCTCTCACTACTACTCGCATTGCACGTTTGCTTGTTTGTCTGTGCCGCCTGTTTGCCGTTTGAGTCCGCCACGCCTTACTGCCGCTCGCCCATTTCCTGTGTGTGCTTCCCCCTGCGCGCGCGGCTCTGGCGTGGCTTGCATTGCTGAGCGATTAGGTGAGTTCGCGGGGTCCCGGTTTCGCGCCGCAGCAGCTAAGCTAGCCACCTAGACGCATGCACCCAGCTTCTTTACCAACGAGCCTTACTTATCACCACTACTACTCCAGACTACTTGCTTTCCATAGGAACTTAGTATTTTAGCGTTAGCCGCCACGGAAACACGGGGGAACCAGCAGCCTGCCGCTGGCGAAACAACGGTATGGAATGCGTCGCGTGTGCCCGCTGTACCTCTGGACGTCGGCACTTCATATTTGATACACACCATCCCATGGATGGCTACTCCCCCCCTCTTCTCCCCCTCCCCTCCCCTCTTCTCCCCCCCCCCTCCCCCCTCAGGCCCAGGCCGCCACCGTGGGCCCGCCCACGCCCATGACCGAGTTCCGGCTGGAGTCGGTGCCGGACATGAACTGCGACGCCCTGGACGCCAAGACGCCCAAGGTGGGGGTGGGTGGGGGTGCGTTTGGCATGTGCGTGTGTGGTGGATAAGGAAGCGGAACACACAAACACACACACACACACACATATATATACGGTACACACACATACTCACGCACACTCCTGTGCCATCGTTGGGCGGGCGTTCGCTCTGTTTCTTAACACACGCACTCATAACACACATGTGTCCCATCTGCATGTCCCACCTACCCCACAGGGTGAGGTGCTGATCCGCGGCGCCGCCAACTTCACCGGCTACTACAAGGCCGCGGACAAGACCGAGGAGGTGCTGGAGAAGGACGGCTGGTTCCACACCGGTGAGCGAGGGGAGGGGAGGAGGAGGAGGAGGAGGAGGAGGAGGAGGGCTGGGGAGGGGAGGGGCAGGCTGTTCAGAAGGAGGGCTGTTCAGAAGGAGGGCTGTCCAGAAGGCCGCTGTGTGTGTCGCCTTGTGCTTGGCAACCCACATAACACGTCCACGTCTCATGCCTGCCCTGCGTGAATACGACATGCCCACCCACCTCCCACACCTCTCACCCCCAAACAACGACGCGCCTGCTGTGCCACTACGCCTGGCTCCAACTTCCCCACTTCTCGATTACCCATGAAAGTAATCCATCCCGTCCAACTCCTCTACCCCACCACCCCAACCCCCTAGGCGACATCGCCATCCTGACGCCCTCGGGCGCCATCAAGATCGTGGACCGCAAGAAGAACATCTTCAAGCTCAGCCAGGGTGGGTGCGGGGAGAGGGTGTGCGGGGGGGGTGGAGGAGGCGTGGGTGGGCGTGGAGGAGACATGGAGATGGGGTGGGGGTTTTAGGATTGTGGTTTGAAGGGTGTAGGGAAGGAGACGCCAATGACGACCGATTCCGCATGTGCTGCTGCTCAGCTTGAACGGCACCGAAAGAACTAGATCCAAATTCGGATTCAAACCGCAAACACACGCCCACCCACTCCCCCAGGCGAGTACGTGGCTGTGGAGGCGCTCGAGAGCACCTACAAGAAGACCTCCGTGGTGGAGCAGGTGTGTGTGTGGGGGGGGGGTTGGGGGTGGCCACACTCATGCACACACGTGCGTGTGCAGGCAACGGTGAACACACACACACACACACACACACACACACTCGCTCTCTCTGCACAGGTGTGGGTGTACGGCAACAGCTTTGAGAGCTGCCTGGTGGCGGTGGTGGTCCCGGCCAAGGACGTCATCACGGCCTGGGCCAAGGAGCAGGGCGTGACGGGCGAGTTCGAGAAGGGGCTGCTGGAGGACCCGCGTGTGAACGCACACGTGCTGGCGGTGAGCTGAGGGGGAAGTGGGGGAGAGGGAGGATGGGGGGAGCGTGTGTATGTGTGGGGGCGGAGGAGGGGCTGCTGGAGGACTTGCGTTTGAACGCACACGTGCTGGCGGTGAGCTGAGGGGGAAGTGCGGGAGAGGGGAGGACAGGGGGAGGCAGGGACGGGGAAAAGGTAGAGGGAGAGAGTGTGTGTACATGTGTGTGTGTGTGTGTGTGTGTGTGTGTGTATGCTTGAGAAGCACAAGACGAGGAAGGGTGTCTTGGGGCGGAGGGAGGCGGGCGACGCGTCTCTCCAATGTGACGTAGTGGCTCGAGGGGTTTCGGCGCGGCATTGGGCTGGGTGTGGGGAAACCTTTTCCCACGTCGCTGACACGCACACCCCTCCCCACAACACGCACGCACGCACGCAGGAGCTGACGCGTGTGGGCAAGGAGGACAAGCTCAAGGGCTACGAGATCGTCAAGGCGGTGGCGCTGGAGCCGGTGCAGTTCTCTGTGGAGGACGACCTCATGACCCCCAGCTTCAAGCTGCGCAGGCCGCAGCTGCAGGTGCGCGTTTGGGTGGGTGGGTGGGCCGTCGGGGTTGCAAAGATGGTTGGATTTGGGGGTGGGATTTTGGGGGGCCGGATTGGGTTTATTTGCCCCAGCCCAACGAACTGGGGGCGAGGAGAGAGCGCGGAGGAGGAAGCTGGGGTGGGGTGGGGTAGGTTGGGGTGGAGGAGGGGTGAAGGGGGGTTGCCGGATCACTTGTACCTACCGCTCCCTCCCTGCCTACCTGCCTACTTGAGTGTTGGCATGGACGGGGGCGCGCTGGTCGCTTCTCCCGTTCTACCACATGCTCACAACAAACGCGCCTCCCCTCTAAACCCCCTCAAACCCCCTCTTCCCCCTCTTGCCCCCCTCCCCTCCCCACGCACCCACAGGCCAAGTACCAGGCCAAGCTGGACGCCATGTACGCCGCCATCAAGAAGGCCGAGGCGGTGAGGAGGGAGGGGGGAGGGAGGGGAGGGGAGGGAGGGGAGGGCGTGCTTTGCACCGTGCTCATTACGAAGTCGGAAATATCAACAGGGGAAGGGGAGGGCGAGGGGACGAGGGGAGGGAGGGGAGGGCCGTGGTGGTGGTGGGTTCACGAGAGACTAAATGGAAAGGAGGACGACGAGGACGAGGAGGAGGTGGGATGGGAGCCGAAGGGGCAGTTTGGTGAAAGGATGTACGTGCCAGGGGTTGCGGCTGTGCACAGCGGCGGCGCGATGCGGCGCAGATGTGCATGGCGTGCGTCCCACGGTGTCTCCCTCCCTCTGCTGCCCCGACTAACGCAATCCCTTCCCCACTATTGTCCTTCCCCCTCTCTTTCTACGAAGGCCAAGCCCGAGAAGTAAGCGGCTCGGGGTGCTGCAGCCCCCACACACGGCGGCGACGGCAGCAGCAGCCGTAGCAGAGGATGTAGCAGCTGCAGCTGTTGCAGAAAGTGTACAGCAGCAGCGGCTGTAGCAGTGGCTGCGGTGGCGCCGGGGGCTCCACAGATGTGTCATTATAGAGAACAGCTGTGGGGCTGGCGGCGCAGCGGGGGGGGGGTTGAGGCGCAGCGGCGGCGGTGCGAGCGCGCCGTGATGGCGGGGAGCCGAGTACGTGTGTGTTGCAGGGTGGGGGCGAGCTGGTGCGGTGTCGGGATGAAGGTCGCCGCGTCTGGACATGGACATGGATATACATACTACAAATACAAGAGTTACAAAGGGAACAAAAGGGCATGGAGAAAGAGTGCACAGGATTCCTAGGGGGGACGGGCCCGCGCGCTCCTCAAGGTGAGGAGAGCGTGTGTGTGTTTCGTGTCGACACGGAGGGTATCTAACCCGGCGTGTGCAGGGTCTTTCCTTACGCGGATGCGCTGAGTCATGCAGAACTTAAACTCGGCCTGATGGCGCGACTTGGTTCCAAAGGGTTCTCCGAAGGATTCGTATGCCGCTGCGTGCTGGATTTGTTGCAAGAGACTGAAGCTCGAAGCGTTTGATCGAGACTCCTGAAGCTGCCGGTTGCTCTGCTGCTGGTGCGGCCGCTGCCACGGTTGCCGGGCTCAGGGTGATTTCAGGGCAATCCAGGGTGTGGGTGTGGGGTGGCCGTTTGACACCCGGTCGGGCGGATGAGGGAACGGTGGAGTGAGACGTATGAGATGGGCGATAGCTGCTGTTAGCAGCAGTGGCCTAATCACTGCAGCTGCATCCGTGCGGATTACGTCAATGCCCGCGGGAAGCAAGCCTGCCATGGCATGGGTGTTCGTGTGCTGGTGTTTGTGCCTGCCTGCTCGAAGCACCGCGACGCGAGCTGACCAGTTGTGGCGCCCGTTGGGGGAGCCGACCCAGTTTTGGGCGGGCGTTTTCCACTTCTGTACGCGGCGAGTTTTGGTGAGGGTGGCGAGTGTCGGCAGGGGCGGCTGGCATTAGCGCTATGAGATCACGGGTGGTGGTGGCTGAGAAGAATAGAACACCGGTGGCTGCATACGTACGGTGTTAGGTGTTAGGGATGCCTAGTCGCTCGCATGTAATGCCACGCATGGTTCTCATGTCGCTAATTATGTTGCTTCGTGTTGGGGGTATCGCCGGTCGGGGGGATGGGCGCGACGTTAGCGAAACTCAGAGCTGTGGGCGCGAGCAGCGGCAGCGGTGCAGGTCTTGATGTACATGGGGGGCCCGCGCGTGCTGCGTCTCCCTATCATGCGGACTAAACAGCGGAACTGCAAAATGGCCAGGAACCCAAGTGGGCGAAGTGTTGGGGTGTGCAAGGAGCGCGGCGGGCGCAGGCGTGGGCGCAGACAGGCAGACCGTGTGTCGCCCTACACGCTGCTGCCACAACCTCCAACAGCCGCCGACGGCTGGCACACAGGCACGGCGAGGCGAGGGCTACACGCGCAAGTTGAAGCGAGGTGAGGGACTGAGCGACTGAGGGTTGGGAGTTTCCTTCCTGCCAGCTTGCCTTCCTGCCAGGGACCCTGGTATGATCCTGCTATTGCGGTTGCTGCCTGCATGGGCCACTGTCGCGTGGGCCGCCGCCCTCTTGCGCCGCCCTGGGCTTTGACCGAGGACACCTGGGGCGGGGGCGAGCCGGTTTGTGCGCCCCCCAATTGATGCGGTCGGGCGGTTGTGCCCCCTGACCCTTTTGTTGCTCCCCGACTCCCAATGACTGCTGACTGGTGCTGCTGGCGCTGCTGCCGGTGCAGGTGTCAAGTCGGACACAAGTCTGGCGCCACCACTGCCACAGCCAGTGGAGCCAAGCGGCAACCACGCCGAACTAGTGGGCGGCGGCGGCGACGGCAGCCCAAGCTCTAAGCCGCAACTAGGTAGGCAGTGTGTGTGCATGTGTATATGTGTGGGCTCTGGGCTCGCGTGGGCGCGTGGGGCGGGCTGGACGGGTGGGGCGGGTGGGGCATTCAAGCACCTTGCATAGCTCCTGCCCCCCCTGGGGGCAGAACCTTGGGCAGAACGGCACAGCTCGCGTGTGGTCATCCCGCCAACATCGACACACCCACGTCTGTGCCTCACACCTGTTGGCAACAACACCCTCCACAACACATGCTGTTTATTTGCTCTAATTTCCTTGGGATTAAAATAACTACCGCACCCCCCACCCACCACCCCCCGGTCTGCAAAGAAAAACCAGCGCTCCTCCTAAATGAGTCGCGACCACCAGCCCTCTAGGTTAAAGATTCGCACATTCGCAAACATATTGTGCCCTGACAAACGCAGAACCGCCAATACGTGAACGTCATGTGTATGTCATCAGCGCGCGGTGACGGCGGCGGCGGCGGCGGCGGCACCCCCATACGTGCCTCCCCATCTCCGATGACCTCCTTGCACCTCCGAGAATCCAGGCATGAGTCTAGTCCTCCACCTCAATTCCCCGCTCCATATGGCTTAACCTGTGGCTTAACCTGTGGCTTAACCTGTGGCTTAACCTGTCGCGCATCGGCACCTCACAGTGTCGGTGCTAGCCTGCCTGCGCTGATCAGACATGTCACGTGTGTGTCACCCTTGAATCTGTGTTCCTCTCACGGCTGTGTTACTCTCATGTGTGTATCGTGCTCATATGCATGTCAAGTCATGAATGCTCAAGCAATAATGGCGCAAGCCGCATGCTTACGGAGGGAAGGGACTGCGTGCTGTGTGTGAGTGCGCGTGCCTCTTATTTCAGTGCTAGCTACCACTCCCATCGGCCATCCAATCCAATCCCATGGTCGCTACAGCCGCCATCTAAAGCTCTAGGTCTGACAATCAGTGTGTGACAACCTGCCTTCAATACGGCATTCACAATCCCCACCACTAGATGCGCAGCCGACGGACATTCGCCTGCTGCGGCTCCTCGCATGCAGCTGCTTTCGGCTGCCGCAGGCCTGCTGCCTAGGCGCATGTCGTGACCCGCGCGGTGTTGCTGGGCGCCCATGCTACATTGCACATGCTACATTATCGCTACGCCGGGACTCAAGTAAAGAATGCAATGCAAAACGGTTTAGCACCATCCTCTTTGGCATCTTTGCTCCGCGCGCGGGCACATACGCACGGGCGCACACGTACACCTACACTGTGTGTCTGTGTCTGTGTGCGTGTGCGTGTGCGTGTGTGTATTCCTGCCGCCATGCGACTGCTCCACCAGCATCCTCCGGCCCTACGAGCCGTTGGCGTGCACGTGTCCATCCGACTGTACCTGCAGCCCCTCACGTCGATTATGTGGCCTTGCAGTGCCTGGGTCGCCATACGCATCTGCCGCCGCATTCTGTCACAACAGAGATTGTGGATCTAAAGTATCATGCTATCGCCAATCGCCACCATGCCTCCTTCCCCCCATCTTCCCTCCGGCTGTAGCATGCAGCCTCATGGGCTCTCCAGGCGGCTGACGCCGCCGCCGCCACCGGCAGTAGCAGCGCCACCACTGCTACCACCGCCGCCGCCGCCACCGTCTCCTCCACTGCTGCGACTGCTACTGCCGGCGCTGCTGGACGGCTGTAGCTGGCGGCGGCTGATCACGCGCATCAGCAGCCCACAGCGCACCTCCCGATACCGCGGCAGCAGCAGGTCGGCAGCAGCTGCTGCTGCTGCTGCAGTGGCGGCGGCGGCTGTAGCAGCGGCGGCTACAGACGGCGGAGGCGCCGCCGCCGCCCCGGTGGCGCCTGTGCTACTGCCGGATGTGGACATGCAGTTGGTACTGCTACTGCCGCTGCCGCTGCCGTTGACACTGCCGCTTCCACTGCTACTGCCGCCGCCCCGAGAGGGCAGGCGGCACGAGTGGAACTGGGTGCGAGTGGATGCAGTGGCCGGCAGCAGCGGCAGTAACAGCGGCGGGCATTGCGGCAACGGGTCGGCAGCAGCAGCACTGACGCCACCGCCGCCACCACCGTCACTGCCACGTTCGCAATGTGGTGTCGGCAGCTGGTGGATTGGGGTCAGGCGCGGAGCCCACAGCCCTGCAGCAGCGGTTGCTGCTGCTGCAGCCGTCTCCCCACTGCTGGTGCCGATGCTGCTGGTGCTGCTACTGCCTGGCACCACTGCAGTTGCGGTTGGATCCTGCAGCCGCAGCCCCGAGCCCCCACCCAGGGCTGTCATTTCCACCTCCGTCTCGACCTCCACCTCCTCCCGCACAAGCAGGATGCACGACACTGGCACGAATCCTAGCGCCGTCGCCGCCGCCGACACGCCGTCATCACCCGCCGCCGCTGTAGCAGCGACTGCAGCTGCCATTGCGGTGGCGCCGGCCGCTGCTACAGCCGCAGCAGCCGCACCGGGATCTAGGGCGGTGGCTGTCGCCGTGGCGGCGTGACCACCCTCGGCGGGCGCCGCCACCGCTCCTACACCATCGCTGCCGTCTGCGCCGCCGCCACCGCTACAGCTGCCGCCACTGCTGCTACTGCCGCCTGCTGGCTCGGCAGGCACCTTGGCGCCACTGCCGCCCGGCTCCGGCACCTTCGCGCTACTGCCAGCCGACAAGTAGCTACTGCTGTCGCCGGCCTCACTGAATCCTCCAAGCGCGTAGACGCCGGCGTCGCCGGCGCCGCTGCTGCCGCCGCTGCCACCGACAGGGCCGGTTCTGATGGCGTCGTTTCCGGATGCGGTGGCGGCTCCACCGACGGCGCCACCGCTGGCGCCTTGCACACTCAGGCACGCGCGCTCGTGCTCGTGCTGGGGCTGGGAGCCGCTCGGGCAGGCATCGGCAGGAACGCAAGCTGCTGCAGCCTCAACGACGGCGGCGGCGGGCGGCAGTAGCAGCAGCTGCCGCAGCAGCAGGTCGCAGCGGACCTGGCAGTAGCCGAGCTGCCGCAGCTGTAGCACCGCGGTGGCGCTGACGGCGGCGTCTTGGGACGCCGCCGCCGAGCCGCCGCCGCCGTCGGTTGCTTCGCTGGCAACACGCGTGCCGCTGCCGCCGCCGCTGTAACGCCCGCCCGGCTCCGCAGACGCCTGTGCGGTGGCGAGGGCGCCGCTGCTGTAGCTGTTGGGCCAGCGCCCCGCTGCCTCGTCTGTGCCACAGGCACTGCTCGCGGCACAGCCGCCGCCGGCGGTGGCGGCCTCCGCGGCAGCCCCGCTGGCGGTGTAGGTGCTACTGCCGCCGGCGGGCAGCAGGGCAAAGCCGCCCCAGGCAATGCCTGTGCCGGCAGCGGCTGTAGCGGCTGTAGCGGCTGTCGGCGGCACGGCGCCTGTCGGTGGCGCGGCGCCTGTAGCAGCTGCGCGGTGCTGCGGGGGAGCGCTCCCGTCGGCCGGTTGGGCTGCCAGCCGCGGTGAGCCCCACTGCGTCTGCGACTGTGGCTGTAGCAGCGATGGCTGTGGCTGTAGCTCGTCCTGTTGCTGCGCCTTCGGCTCCTCCTCCTGCGGCGGCGGCAGTAGCAGCTGTAGCTCTTTGGCCAGCAGGCAGCAGTGCAGCACGTCAAAGCCCGCCAGCGGCCCCGCCGCCTCCGGCTGTAGCCGCTGCAGCACCAGCATCGCCACGTCATCATTGGCTGGGGTGCCGCCGCCGCCCTGGCTGCTACAGCCGCGGCTGGGCATTTCGGCAGGGTGTAGCTTCGACACGAGCAGCTGACACTCCACCTCCTCCAACCCCGGCGGCACCAGCGACAGCCGCTGCTGGCACCCGCCGCCGCTACTGCCGCCGCCGCCGACGCCTTGGCCACTGGCGGCGGACCGGCGGCCGCCGCCGCCGCCGCCGCCGCCGGCGCCACGTCTGCTGCTGCTACTGCCGGCCGCCGCAAGGTGGCACACCGGATGGAATGCAAGGGCCGTGGGCTCCGCGTCGGCAATAGCAGCAGTAGCAGTAGCAGCAGTGTCGGGAACAGCTGGTGGCCATGCATCGGCAGTAGCAACTCCTGCCGCCGACCCGGCTGTGTGATAAGCTGTAGCACTCTCGCTCTCGGCGTCACTTGAGAACACGCCTGACGCCGAGTCATACCCCGCGGGTAGCAGCGACGACGGCACCAGGGAGCCGCCGCCGCCGCCACCGCGGCTTCCCGCCGCCGCCGCCGCCGCCGCCGGAAATGGTGGCGGCGGCAGCCGTACGAAGTACCGGCCCGCCTCGCCGTACGACTGCGGCGACATGAGCTGCGCGGCGGCTGGGCTTGTGCGGCTGAGGGATTGCGGGGCGGCGGCAGGCGGCGGCTGTGGCGGCGTAGGCGGCAGTAGCAGCGGTGGCGGGACCGACTGCGGCGGCGGCGGCCGCACCAGCAGGGTGCATGTACGGCGGCTGTAGCTCAGCCCCTGAAGGACGCTGCTGCTACTGCCCAGCCGCACGCCGCCGCCGTGCCTGCTGTTTAGGCTGCTGCTCAGCGGCTGGGCCTGCAGCTCGTGGTGGTGTGCCGGCGGCGGGCTCGCCAGGCTACTGCTACTACGGCGGCGGCGGCGCCGCCGCTGCCGCCCGGTTGCTCCGACAGCAGAGTCGCCGCTGCCGCCGTCACCACTGCCGCCATCGCGGGCGCCGCCGCCGCTGCCGCTACTGTCGTCAACGACGTTACTGGTGCTGAAGGGGCTGCACTCCATGACATCGCTGTCACCACTGCCGCTACAGCCGCCGCCGCCGTGGCCGCCGCCGCCATGCTCGCCGCCGGCCTGCTTGCCGCCAGCCTCGGCAGCAAACGCCGGCAGCAGTGCATGCACGTAGGCTGGCTGTATCACGTCTGGCGCCGCTGCCACCGCAGCCGCGCCCGCTCCAGCGGCATCGGCTGTAGCATCTGCAGCTACAGCGCAATCGTGCAAGCTGGTGAGCTGCGGCTGTAGCGGCTCAGACATGGCTGCCCGGACGTCCCAGCAGCATTCCTCCCAAGCAACGGCGTCCTGGGAAAAGTTGGTGACGCCCGCCTCCGCCGCTGCTGGCGCTGGCGCCGTCAGCAGTGCCGCCGTCAGCGCCGCCGGCACCGCCCGAATGGTTCCGCCTTGACCGCTGACAGCAGCAGTAGCAGCAGTGGCAGCGGCGGTGGCGTGGGCGGCAAAATGCCGCTGCTGCATGTTGCGGCGATGGCGGTGACTGTCCTCCACGCTTTCCCTGGCAGCAGGGGCAGCAGGGGCAGCTGCCTCTACTGCCTCGGTTTCCCCTACTGCCTGTGCCTCTGCCGCGCCAACAGCAGCTGCGTTGGCGACATGCGATGCGGCGTCTGGCTCAGCCGTGCCGGGCCCAGCGGCGTCGGCAGTAGCAGCATTTGTGCCCTGCTCCACCTCCGCCTCAGGCACCCCTGGCGCCATCGCCGTCGTCACCGGCTGCTGTGCAATCACTCGGGCAGTCGGCGCTGCCTCCGCCTCCGCCTCCGCCTCCGCCACCACCGCTGCCGCCGCCGCCGCCGCTCCATCTTCTGCCCTAGCAGCCTCCGCCGCCGCCAGCCCCGCCGCCTCCGCTGCAAGCAGCTCCGCCGTCAGCGTCCGCAGCAGCTCCACACACGCCGGCATACCCGCCGCTGCGCAGTGCGCCGCCACGTCCCCTGCCAGTGCAAGCCACGCCGCCGCCGCCGCCGTCGCCGCCCCTGTCGCGGCCGACGCACGCAGCGTCGCCGCCGCCGCAGTCGCGGCGGCGGGGCCGTGCGACGCAGCGGTGGCGGCGTGCGCCGCTGCCAGCTCTGCCGCCGCCGCGACGTCGGCAGCCACCTCCGCCGCCGTCTCTAGCACATAACCGAAGTCGGCAAGAAGAGGTTGCAGGTGCCGCCGCCAGCGCTCGCACCGAGCAGCCTCTGCCTCGTCAGCAACCTCCGCCGCCACCGCCGCCGCAGCCAACGCTGGTGGCTTATCGGCCGTCCCGGCGGCACTGCCGGCGGCTGGCACCTTGTCCGGCGGCGAGGTGCTCGATGCGGCAGCGGCGCCGCCGCCATTTTCGCCGCCGCCGCCGCTACCGCCGCCGGCACAGTTGCCGCCGTCATCGCCGCCGTACAGCACGCCACGCACATGCCGATTCATCTCCTCGGCGGCGGCTGGCGGCAGCACCAGTAGAGTCATGCCGCCCTGCAGCTGAGGCGGCGGCGGCAGCGGTGGCGGCGGCGGGCGGTCTCCGACACCCTCGATATCCGCTGTGAACGATTCGTCTTCCTCGCTGTACTGGTACGAATGCCGCTGAGACGGAGGTGGCTGTTGCTGCCGCAGCAGCCACACCTGCACGACGCCGCAGCGGGGCAGCGACCGCGTCGGCAGCCGCAGCGGCAGCCGCAACGGCACGAGGCGGCGGCGGCAGCTAAATTTCACTGAGGGTGCGGCTGTAGCATCAGCTGCATCACCTTCTGCTACAGCCGCTGCCCAGTGGTACAGGTGCGGGTGCTGGTGCGGGTGTTGTTGAGGTGGTGGCGGCGGCAGCTGCACAGTCTCGTCTGCCACCACCTCCGGCCCCACCGCCGCCACCACGCGATACCTTGCAGCCGCGGCGGCGGCGCTGGGGGTCGTCGGCTCACAGCCCTGCGCCACCAGCAACTCAACCTCCATCACCTCGGGCTCTGCCGCCGCCGCCGCCGCCGCCGCGGCCGCCGACGCAGCAGCAAATGACTCGGCAGCACTAGCAGCAGAAGCCTCCAGTCCCGCAGCGGCGGCAGTGGCGGCGGCAGGCGAGGGCCGAGGCGCCTGCGAAGCCGCACGCGCCAGCGCCGGCGGCTCCACGCGCACCCAAGCCGCCGCCACTGCCGCCGCCGCCGCCACCGCCGCCGCGCTATCGCTGCTGTGACCGACGCTGCTGCCAGCATCGCTGCCACCAGCGGTAGCGGCGGTAGCGTCTACTGCGTTGGCAGTAGCAGCAGCAGCAGCAGCAGCAGCCGGGCTCGGCGGCTCTTGGTGTTGAGTTGGCGTCCGGGGGGCTCTTGGGGATCGAGCCCCATGACGAGGCGGTGAGGAGCCGCCGCCGGCTGTAGCAGCAGCCCGCGGCGCTACAGCCCTGCCGCCGCCAACGCCGCCGCCACTGCCGCCGCCGCCACTGCCGCCGCCGCCAACGCCGCCGCCGCCGCTGCTGCGGCCCGGCAGCAACAGGGGCTGCTGTGTTGCCAGGGTGCGGGTGTGGCCGCCGCCTGTGTGGGCAAGGAGGGGTCGGGCGTGTGCGCAGCGTCTGGACACAGGCTTCCGGCGCGCGTAGCAGGCGGCATTGCTTGCGGCAATGCTTGCGAGTAGCAAAGGCACTTGCGAGTACACGTAAAACGATGAATACCAAACTCCCACCGCACCTTGCAAGCAGATGTGCACACGTAGCAGGGAGCCCTCAGGCACTGCCGCCGCCGCCGCCGGCGGGGGCGCCGGGTCCGGGACAGAACCCGCGCCGCCGCCGCCGATCTCCTCTGCCTGCGCCTCCTCCTCCCCCTCCTCTTGCACCGTCTCCATTCCTCCGGTGTGGGTCGGCGCCGCCTGCTGCTGTGCGTGGTGGCGGTGCCGCCGCCCTCCTGCAGCAGAAGGCGACGGCGGCGATTGCGGCGGCGATGGCGGCGGTGGCCCAGCAGCAGACGGTCCGGACATTGACGCTGCAGCGGAGCCCGCACCCGCGGGCCGCGGCCGCCGCCGCCAGCCATGGCTACCGCCGTCACCGCCTGTCGGGCGCTCAGGCGTTACCGGACCGGCCGCCGCCGCCGCAGCCGCCGCCGCCAGCGGCACTGTTGTCCAGTCGTCGCCTGTTGCCGGGCCGGCCCTTACTGCAGAACCAGCATTACCAGCAGCAGCACCAATCGCGGCAACGCCATCAGCACCAATCGCGGCAGCGGCGACGGCGGCGGCGGCTGTAGCAGCGGCTGCGCCCAGCTCGCGCAGGAGCGCCGCCAGCACATCTTCACCGCTGCTGTCGCTGCCTCCTGCTACTGCCATCTCCTCCATCCCCTGCTCCAGCCCCTGCACACCGCCCAACCCATTGAGCGGCAGCAGCAGCACCTCCTGCTCTTCCTCGCCCGGCCCTACTTCTGCTACAGCCAAGCCCGCTTGAACCTGCTGTGGCGGCGGCTGTAGCGGCGGCTCCGGACCCAGCTGTAGCCGCAGTAACAGCTGCACGCAGCCTCGCACCGCCAGCGCGCTAACGGAGACCAGGCGGCGGCCCGGCGGCACGTGGCGCAACAGCGTGGAAGCCACGTGACGGCTGGCGGCGGCGGCGACGGCGGCGGCGGCGGCGGGCTCCGACAGCAGGTGGTCGACGCCGGCGGCGGCGGCGCTGCAGCCGCCGCCGCCGGCGCCGCTGACGGCGGCAGCGGCGGCGCTGGCGGCGGCGCTGGCGGTGCCAGCGCGGTGTGCTTGAGCTCCCTCAAGCTGCGTTGCGGTGCGTGTGTGGAGGATGGAGGTTGGAGGGTTGTCGCATAGCGGCAGGGCATGTGGTCACAAGGGCAAGGCAGCAGCGCACATTGCATTGATTACATGAAAGCGCACAGCGCAGCCCGCGAGACGTACGCCACCTCCTGACGTCACAGCTGCGCCGGACCGGCCTCGTCACCTTGCTCCATCCCAGCAATCGCGACCGTCATTTCCCCCCTCTCGCGAGGGCTGCACAACCTTATCATCACAATCACCGTACGTACCTTGACTGCCAGGGTCTTGGTGCTACAACGGCTCTTGTACAGCACAGACGAAGTGGGCGGCGGCTGCGGCACCCCCCCAGGCGGTAGCGGCGGCCGGGCAGCGCAGGGCGCAGCTGCAGCAGCAGCTGCTAAAGCCGACACACTCGGTAGCGCGCCGAGCCCGAGTGGCGTTGGCCGCGCCGATTGCAGCCGGCCTGGCGCAGCAACTGTAGCTGCCGCCTCCGCAGCCTCAGCCACTGACGCCGGCCGCGCGGCCGGTGGCTGTAGCAGCGACGGCGGCACCAGGTCAGCCAACCGAACACTGGACTGCTGCAGGGATGGCAGTAGCAGCGGCGGCGCCGCCACTGCCGCCCCCGCCACCCTCGACGGCGTGAAGGCGGCGCCGGCGGTGGCGCCGCCACTGCTACTGCCAACCGCTGCCTCTCCGCCGCGCCCGGTGGCGTGGCTGGTCGCGAAGGGCGACATAGAGCTGCAGCTACTGCCGTACAAGTGCTGCTGCTGCTGCTGCTGCTGCTGCTGCTGCAGCGGTGGCGGCTGCTGTTGCGATGGCTGTAGAAGCGCGGCTGCAGCCCTGGCAACGGCAGCGGCGGCGGCGCCGCCGCCCTCAGTGATGCTACTGCCGAAGCTCGTGTCGGGCTCCAGATGGGACGCCGCCCCCGAGCCCATGGGGCCGCCGCTGGCGCCGCCGCCGCCGCCGAGCGAGGACATGCTACTGCCGCGCCCCGGCAGTAGCAGCAGCGACCCCTCTTCGACGCCTGCTTCCGTGCCGCTGCAGCTGTGGCTGCTGCTGGCGCCGATGCCGACGACGCTGGTGCCGGCACCGCCGGCGCCGCTGCTGACGTGGCTGTGGCTGTAGCAGCTGCTGGTCTGACCGCTGCGGCCGCCGGCGGCGCCGCGGATGCTACTGCCGCCGCCGCCGCCGGCACTGCCGGTCGCCTGGGAGCCGTCACTCAGCGGCAGCAGCGCCGCCACGCCGCCGACGCCCTCAGCTCCCGTGACCAGGTGTACGAAGCGAATGATGCCACCGCCGAGCATGCTATTGCCGGTCTGTGCCGGCAGCGGCATCGAAGGCGCCGTCACTGCCGGCACCGGCGCCCGCAGCGGCTGTAGCAGCCCGCCATCACCGCTCCCTCCCGTAGCAGCAGATGCTGCTACCTCCGAGTCTGCCTCTGTCGCCAAAACCGCCGACCGCGCAGACTCGACCCCCTCCCCTTCCTCACTGCTGCTCTGATGCCGGCCGCTACCTCGGCCGCGGACGTGCTTCGCCTGCTGCTCCGCCATCGCCGCCGCCTCATCTACGCCGCCGCCGCCGCTGCTACTGCCGCTGCTGGGTATAACCTCGAGGCTACTGCCGCCACGACTGGGCCCAGCGGCCGACCCTGTGGAGCGTCTCTGGCGCACGGATTGTCGCTGCGGCGGCTGCAGTCGCGGCGGCGGTGGCGTCTGGTCTTGGCGCGGCGCCGCCCTGTCTGGTGGCAGCAGCTGCTGCGACTGGTCCGGCGGCGGCTGGTCTGGTGCCGCCACCAGACCCACATGCCGCAGGTAGGCAAGGAAGCTGGGGTGCTTGGACAGGACGCGGCTTTGTGGCGGCGGCGGCGCTGCTGCTACTGTCGCCGGCGACCAGCCAGTGGCGGCCTCGACGGCCTCGATGGCTTTGGCCGCCTGCCGCCGCTGCCACGGCTGTGGCTGTGGCAGCAGCAGCGGCTGCTGCGGCGATGTTGATGTGGATGGCAGTCGGGGAGACGGCTGCTGCGGCGGATAGCCTTCAAAGGGCGACCGCTGTCGCTCCTGCTCGTGCTCGTGCTCCTGCTCCTGCGATGCTTCCCCACCTGCGCTGCTAGCGATGCCGGAGTCGCCAGTACCAGCCGCCACCGCTGCCGCCACCTCGGTCGCCGCCGCCGCAGTGGCAGCGGCAGCCGCAGCGGCAGGCGCCTCGGCGCCCTGCCCCAGCGTGGCGACTGCAGCGGGCGTGGCGGTGGCAGCAGGTGCGGGTGCCGCCCCGGTTGCGGGCGCTGAGCCGATTGTGGGCGCTGAGCCGCCTGCTGCTGCTGCTGTCAGTGACATTCCGGGAGGTCGCCACCGGGACAGCTCAACATACTGCTGTGCGGCGGCGGCGACGGTGGCGGTGGCGGCGGCGGTTGCCGCCGCGTCGCCTGCTGTGGCTTCCGCAGCAGCAGCGCCGGCAGCCGCTGCACCTGCACCCACACCTTGACCCGCAAACGAAGCAGTGGTGTCGAACTGCTCTTCATGGTCGGCAAGCCCGCTGCCGTGGTGGTGGTGGCTGTAGTACGTCGCCGCCAGCACGCTGCTACTGCTGGGCTCCTCCGCCAGCTGCATGACTCGGCTGCTACTGCCTTCCGCGTCAAGCCAAAACAGGCTGTAGCACTCGCCGCCGGCGCCGCCGCCGGTGCTGGGGCCGGCGGCGGCGCTTGCTACAGCCGAGGACTGCACAGCAGGCAGCCCGCTAGGCAGCTGTAGCACGCCCGGCTCGGACCACGCCACTGCTGGCGGCGGCAGCGCCCGCTGGCGGCGGCTCTCCGCCGCCGCCGCTGCCGCCGCCGCGGGGTAGTGATACTGCTCGGGTGTTGCGGGCGCTAGCAGTGCTGCCTCTACAGCCGCTACTACCGGCAGTGGCGGCTGTAGCAGCGGCGGCGGCTGTGGCGGCTGTAGCGGCGCCCGCCACCCGGAGGGGCTGTGCGGCGGACGGCTGAGGGAGTGGAGCAGGCCCTGCTGTCCGGAATCCAGATCCGAGTCCATTCGGGACGCGAGCAGGCCGCTGCCGCCGTCACCGTGCCTCTCACCGGCTTTGCCGTTGGCGCCAATGGCGGCAGCAGCCGACTCGCACCGGAGCTGCGGCGGCGGCGGGCTACGGAAACCGCGACCTGCAGAGGCGGTGGCGGCGGTGGCGGCAGGCAGTAGCTCGCGGGTCACGTAGCGGACGCCGGCGGGCTGGGGCGGCGCCGTCAGGTCTGCTGGGTCTGCTGCGTCAGGCGGCGGCGGTGCGGTCGCCAGCATGGCGTGCCGGCGCTCCCGCCGCTGAGCCCTGGCGCTTGAAGAGTCAGCAGAGTGGGAAGAGCCGCTGCTGGTGCCGGATGCCGCCGCCGCCGCAAGCGCCGCCGTCGCCGCCGCGGCAGCGGTGACGGCGGCAGCGCCGATGGCGGCGCCGCTGTCACGTCCGGTGGTAGCTGCCGCTGCGTATTGTGCGGCCCTCTCCGCACGACGGTGGCTGACACGACCGCCGCCGCCGCCACCGCCACTTCCCATCGTGCTGCCGCTGGTGCCGCCTCCAGCTCCCCCGCCGCCACCGCCACCGCCGCTGCCACTGAGGCTGGTTCGGACGGAGCCCGGCAGGGACGTCGGCGGCAGGCTTGCGGCGGAGCTGGAGGCGGCGGCCGCGGACCAGTTGAATGGCGACTCATAAGGCTCGGCTGCGTCTTCAAAGCTGGACTGATGGGAAGAGGGCTGGCGGCGGGAGTAAAACGACTCTGACCCAGATGGGAACGACGCTGGCGGCGGCGGCGGCGGCAGCGGCGCAGGCGGCGGCATCTGCAGTGAGCGCACGCTTCGTGTCGGTGGTGGCGGCGGCATCTCGATCTGGGTCGCGGCCTGCTCCTGCCGCTCCGCAGCCGACTGCTGCTGCCGCTGCTGCTGCCGCGAAGCCACAGGCTGCAGGCTTGTTGCGGAGGAAGCCTGCTGCGGGTGCTGGTGGGGGGCAGAGCGAACCCCCGCGGCGGTTGGAGGCGGCGGGTGGTGTGGCGGCTTGACCCCTGGGACCCCCTGCAGTCCCAGGTTTCCCGCGCTCCGGCCGGTTGCGCCCCGCCGGCGCCTCGTCACGTTGCGCGTGCCGTCGCCGTCGTCGGTTCCGGCGCTCGCTGCTTTTACAACAGTCGCTTCGCCGTCAATAGCATCCTCCGCCGCCGCACTACGCATTCCGCATGGAGTGGGCGCCGGCAGCGGTGGCGCCGGTAGCGGCCTGTACCGAGGCGTGCGCGGCGGGTGCTGTGGCCAAGCCCACCATCCGGCGAGCAGCGCGACAGTGAGTAGCAACGCCGCAGCTGCGCCAGCTAGCAGCAGCGCGGGCAGCAGCAGCACCTGTGTCATGGTCATTCAGTACTTTGTGTGGGATGCGAAGGGCCTGAGCTCTATTGTTGGGACTGTTGGGACAATTGAGTTTGAACAAATGGGGGCGGGAGGCTCACCGTCGGCTGGCCTGGAGTTTCGACCTCGCAGGAAGAGCTCGTTATGCTCGTGGGAATAATTGTGGTGGTGATCATGCTTCTAGCCTCAAGGTGGAAGAATGTGGCTGCTCAGCATTTTGGAGTAGTTTTGGATGGGATCGATGGAAGTGGGGAAGTGGGGTAATCCTGGCCGCCGCAGAACAGACATCCATGCACCTACCTTCGGCGCCCAAGAGGAAGCACTATGCAAAACATGAACACGGGCAGCACACAGTGAATAGAGCAAGCAAGCATGAGCGCACAGTCGGGAGGAATAATGGTTCCGAGCCCTGCTTCCAGCGAGGCGGCGCCGGCATCGCACGGCGGCGTAGCAAAGCACTCTGCTCCTGCAGCAGCACCAACTACTGGTGCTCCTGTCCTTAACACCACCACTAGGCAGCAGACCGCGAGCTCGGCGGCCCCCGCGGAGCACCAGCGGCACGCTCGCGGTCACCAACACCACCAACACCAACACCGCAGCCGCCACCACCGTAATTGGCTTGCGCGGCTTCGCGGCTCGTTCCAAGCCTGCCTCACGCCGCCCCCATTTGCCAGAGAGGCCGCCGAGGGTCGTGGTGAAGGCTTTGTTGCCGCTGCTGGCGTGACGCGCTCCGCCGAGGCGCAACACCAGAAGCAGGTAAAGCCAGAAGCCAGAAAATTCAGCTTACTGGTGTGTTCCACGGGTGTGTTCTTGATGTTAGCTTGGCAGTTGGACATAGAGAGAGAGACCTTACACCTTTCACCCGCCCTCGGGTCGCCTGTTGCCCGCCTTCGGCCTTGTTGCAGCACCCACGCCAGCACCTCTCGCGCCGCGCCGATGCGGCAGCTGCCCTGGCGCCGGAGCCCGCAGGACCGCACTTGCCAATGGCGGCAGAAGCGCCATCTGGGTCAGCCGGCGGGGGCGGCAACGGCGGCGGCGGCAGTAGCGACGGCGCCGCCGCGCCGCAGCCGCAGCCGCCACCACCGCCTGCTGCCCGACCCGCCGGTGGCGGCTCAATGCCTGCAGCCTCACCATTCGCCGCCGCCGCGACGCGCACCGCAGCAGGTGCTACAGCCATTGATACAGCCGCTACAGCCGCCGCCGGCGTGCCGCCGCGGCCGCCGACGCCCATACCGGACGACGACACGGGACTGCTGCTGCCGAGGCGCTACAGCAGCCAATCAGCCGCCAGCGGCGGCGCCGGGTTTGGCGGCGGCCCCGTGTTCGTACCGCTGCGTAAGGCTGGCAGCTCCGGCCGCGTGTCCGCTGACGGTTATGGCAGCCGCCGCAACAGCGGGCTGCGTGGCGGCGGGGCTGACGGCGGCGGCGGCGGTGGCGGCGGCACTGGCGGCGCCGCCAGTCCTGCTGCCGGCGGTGGGCGCAGTGTACGGCCGCGGCTGGGCGATATACGTGATGACGCCGTACCCGAGATCTTCAGCTTTGAGGAGGATGAGGAGCGCGGCAGTAGTGGTGGCATTAGCAGCAGTGACCGTGGAAGTGGCGGCGGCGGGGGTGGCCTGCTAGCATCGGGCGGCGGCAGCGGCGGCGGCGGCAACTTCATTCCTGACCCACGAGCCGAGCCGGCGCCGCCGCTACTGCCGCCGTCGGGGCTACAGCGCTCGCATCAACATAAGCATCCAGATCAGCACCAGCAGCATCACCAAGAGCAACAGCACCACCGCCGCCAGCAGTTGCCAAACCAGCACACGCACTACCAGGCGCCGGCGACGACGGCACCGCCGCCGTTTGAGCTGCTGCAGCCGAGTCTGCCGCCGATGTCGCCTGACCGACCCACATCGCAACAGCGGGCGGCGGCGGCGGCCAGTGCCGCAGGTGCCACTGCGGCCGCTCCCCACGCCGCAGGCGGCCAACCACCACAACAGCCGCAATACCAGCATTCCCTGTCGTCGCAACCCCAGCCGAGGCTACAGCCGCAGCAACCCTACCCCCTGCCGCTGTCGCAGCCCCACCAAAAGCTACAGCCTCCACAGCAGCAGCCCCCACAGCAGCTACAGCCGCTGGGATCGCAGGAGCTGTCGGCGGCACTGGCGACGGCGCTCAACCTGCCGCCGCCTCCGCGCTTCGCACACGCCGGCGCCGCCGCCTCGTCGGCCGGCGCCGCCGGCGCCCTGCCCCATTGCGACCCGGCAACCTTCTTCTACGAAAGCCCAGCCCCCAGCCCCACACGCCGCCGCTCGCCCTCGCCGGCCCCCGCCGACGCTAGCGGCGCAGCCGCAATTGGCGCCGACTCTAGCGGCGCCGCCGCACCCACCCCGCTCAGCAGCAGCCCTCGAACCGCTGGCGGCGGTGGCGGTACGGGCGGCTCTGCCGTACTTACGAGCGCCAGCGCCGCCACCTCGCATCCCGGCGACCTAGCCGAGCAGATGCAACGCAGCTTCCTGCCGCACGGCGGCGGTGTTCACGGCGACGGCGGTTATGGTTGCTACAGCGGCGGTTATGGTGGTTACGGCGGCGCCGGCGTGGGGGCGCGGGGAAATGCCGTGGACGTGCATTCGCAGCGTCTGTATCCGGCGGGGGCAGCGGCGGCTGGCGGCTCCCACGAGTGGGGTGGGGCGCCATTGGCGGGTGTAGCGGCGGGGGTGGGAGCAGTAGGAGCGGAGGGTGATGGCGGCGGCCGCCTGAGCCGCGGCGGCAGCAGTAGCGACTTCAGCGGCGCGGGGTTCGAAGATGAGGACGGGGAGCAAGGGAAGGAAGATGTACAGCGGGGAATTGTGGGTGGCGGTGGCACCAGGCAAGCAGCCGCCCCTGCTCCCGCGGAGGCGGAGAATACGATGCAGTCGGAGGCGGCGGAGACGGGGAAGGAGGAGGAGGTGCGAGGTAGTGGGCGGCGGCGGCGCCCTGATGAGGGCCTTACCGGCAGCGATGGCGGCGGCGGCGGCGGCGGCAGCACCACCACCAGCTCTGCCAGCAGCACCACCAGTAGCCCTGAAAGCGAGGGGGAGGCAGAGCAAGAGCGCGAGCAGGATGCAGCCGAGGGTGACGCAGCCGGCGGCGACAGCGGCGGCGGCGACAGTGGCGGCGGCGGCGGCTGGCTTGGCTTTATCCGGCGCCGCCGCCGCTCCCGCCATCACCGCCGTC
Source organism: Chlamydomonas reinhardtii (assembly GCF_000002595.2). Classification (NCBI taxonomy): domain Eukaryota; kingdom Viridiplantae; phylum Chlorophyta; class Chlorophyceae; order Chlamydomonadales; family Chlamydomonadaceae; genus Chlamydomonas; species Chlamydomonas reinhardtii. Next base: position 727,629 of record NC_057016.1, on the reverse strand, counting down.
ATCGTCACGTCGACCGGGATGCGGAAGCGGCAGCAGCCGCAGCCACCGAGGCGGACGCGGCGGCGCAGCCGCCGCCAGGCCCCGAAGGCGAAGTAGCGGCGGCGGCGCAGCCGCCATCATCTTCTCGTGCCCGGCTGGCGGCGGCGGCGGCACGGCTGATGGGACCGGCGCTGACAGCGCGGGCGGCGGCGGCGCTGGGGCCGCGCACACTGGCGGCGGTGTTGGAGCACGTGCTGGGGCCGGAGCGCACCGCGCAGGTTAGTGTGCGTGTGTTTAGGGAGGGGGTGGGGAGGGCGTGTTAATGCCAGGCACGAATAGTTAGTTGTTGTTGGGTATGGCGTTGTTGGTATGGCGCAGTGCCCCACAGACTCCACTTCGTTCAGCAACAGGGCGCGGCGTAGGGGCGCCGTGGAGGGCTGGGCAGAGGTGCCAGGTCAAGAGGTTTAGCTTCCTCAAGAGGAGCCTCAAATCCTTAATGCCGCCGTGCCTCAAGCCAAAGCCATCTCCTATACCTCCCACCTCCCACCTCCCACCTCCCACCTCCCATGCCGTCCCTGCCCTCCAGACGGTGAACCACATAGGTCCGGACGCGGCCGCCGCCATCGTGCGGCACATGGGTGGCGGCGTCGCCAGCAGTACGGCAGCCGCCATGGGGATGAGCCGTACGGCGGCGCTGGTGTCTGGTCTGGGCAGCAGTTCGGCGGGTCAGCTGGTGGCAGCGATGGGTCCGGAGCTGGCGGCGGCGGTGGTTGGAGATATGGGTGAGTGAGTGATGTGGTGCAGGGCTGGGGTGGGGTTGGACGGGTTGTCATTGGTGGGTAGACGGGCTGTGATGGATGGATGGACGAGTTGCGGTGGGCTGGATCCTGCGTGCATTCGCGCACGTGACGGTACGTCCCCAGACTCCTCAAGAACACGTGTATGCGCGCACGCACAGGCGCCGCCGCCGCCGCCGAGCTGGTTTCAATGCTGGGGCCGGTACTGGCGGCGGAGCTCGCGGCGGAGCTTGGGCCCGGCTTCACCGCGCAGCTCGTAACGCAGATGCTGCAGCTTCCCAACACTGATAATGGCATTACAGAGGAGGAGAAAACGAAGGAGAATGAGCAACAGCACCAACAGGAGAAGCAGCAACAGCAGGATAATGAGCAAGAAGCGACGGAGCGCACGGAGGAGAGGCAGGGTGGCGGCGGCCCCAGTGGCCCGGAGGCCGCCGGCAGTGGCGGCGGCGCCGCCGTCACAACCGCTGCCGGCACGGGCTCGCTGACGTCAGTGGCGTCTGGTCTGGTCGGCGGCATGGGTCCGCAGCTGACGGCGGCGGTGGCGGCGGCGATGGGCCCGGCGCTCACAGCTGACATTGTGCGGGGCGTGGGTCCGCAGGTGCGTGCGTGTTGGTGTTGGGGTTGGGGTTGTTTGGGTGCATCTTTGAAAGATATTGTGGAGGGCGGATGCCAAAGGGGCTGATAACTTGATACCGAAGAATGCTTGGGTCTGCGCTTACGTTCGTGCATGCGTGCGTGTATGGACTGACAAACACTGAAACACTGCTAGTGGCCCTACTGATGCGATACACGCTGACACACAAACCGACACACACACACACACACACACACACTTGCCGACACCGACACCGAAGCCGATGCTGACGCCGACGCCGACTCGCACTTACGCGCAGGCCACGGCGGACCTGGTCCGGCAGTTGGGTCCGGAACGTGTGGCGGCCCTGGTGGCGGCGATGGAGCGGCAGCTGCGCACGCCGCCGCCGCCACACCCGCCTGACGCGGCAGCTGCTGCGGAGCCGGCGGCGGCGGATTCGGGCGAGAACATTAACGGACCTGACAGCGGCGGCGGCAGTGGAGGCGGAAGTGCGCCGCCGGGAACCCACGGGTCCATGGCGGCAACTGTGGCAGTAGTGGGGGGTGGCGCTAGTCCTGATGCAGGTGGCGGTGGCGGCAAGGCGCCGCCACTTGCACATGACGCACCGGCTGTAGCTGGAGCAGTAGCTGATGGAGCCGGAGGCGCCGGAGGCGGCGGCGCCGGTGGCAGTAGCAGTAGCATCAACGGAGACGGAAGCGGCGGCGGCGGCCTGACGGCGGCGCTGGTGGCAACAATGGGCGCTGGTCTGGTCGGGTCTCTGGTGTGCTGTATGGGTCCGGAGCTGACGTCTGGTCTGGTGGCGGCGATGGGTCCGGCGCTGACGGGTCAGCTGGTCCGGGAGTTTGGGCCGGACCTGACAGCAGGTGCGTGCGCACGTGGGTGTGGGGCTGGGAGGGGAATTGCGGGTTACGCGGGGCCGGGGCCGCGTGGTGTGTGTTCAAGGGGAAGGGCGGGAGGCACAAGGTACGGAGTGCCCCATGGGGGTGCCCGTATCTTCCATCTACGCTGTGTCGCAAGTTTCCCTAAATCCGCCGAAGGCGGAGCAAAGTTTTGGTTTGGGGGCCGTGCTTCTACAGGGCGTAGACGTTTGGGCGCGGATCCGACGGTATCTTATACACGTTCTATCAGGGGAGCCGGTAACAGAGGGGTTTTGGCCCTGTCTGCTGGCAACGAGTTCCCCCATCCCCTCCTGGGGCCGGTGCCGTTTGGAGGTGTTGCCGGTGGAGGTGGAGGGCCCAGCAGGGTCGGGCGTGCAATACAAAGCATGCTGCATCCTGCCTAGCCCACTGCAGGGACAACTTTTCACCTGTTGTGCCTCCCTTACACCTGCCATGCGCCCCTTGCCCGCCCGTGACCTGCTTCCCTGCCGCACGCACCACCAGGCATTGTGGCCGCGATGGGCCTGCCGGCAACCGCGGAGCTGGTCGTGGGCCGCAGCAGCAGTAGCAGCGACGGAGCGGCGGCGGCGGCGGCAGCAGCAGCAGCAGCAGCCGGCACGGAGGCTGCTGGGGGCGCCGCTGGCGGCGGTAGCAGTAGCAGCAGTAGCAGCAGTGGCAGCAGTGGCAGCAGTAACAGCAGTAGCAGCAGTAGCAGCAGTAGCAGCAGTAGCAGTGGGGGCAGTGGGGGCAGGTGCTGCTGCATGGGCCCAGAGCTCACGGCACAGCTGGTGGCGGCGTTCGGGCCGCGCCTGACTGTGAGTGATGTCAGGGGTGGGTAAGGATCAACGTATGGACTACGCTAACTTTCCGACAGCTTACGGCTGCAGCCAATACCAGAACCGGCCACTGCTTTAAGCAGCATGCTTTTAAGCAGCGTGTTGAAGCTAGGTATCCATACGGCATTGTGCAACGCAACCCCACTCCTTGTATCCCTTACCATACGCGCTCTGAGCATTCTGAGCTCATTGCACCTACCTGTCACACTCACCTGGTCGTGAAATGCATACGGTACCCTCAAACACACAGGCTGACATCGTGGCGGCCCTGGGTGTGCCCGCCGTCTGCCTCCTGGTGACGCGGGAGTTTGGGGTGGCGGCCACGTGTGCCCTGGTGGGGGCCATGGGCGGTGGCGAGGTGGGGCGGCTAGTGGCGGCGATGATGGCACGGCGCGCGCCTGTGCCGCCGGCGGTCGCGACGGAGCCGCCGCCGCCGCCGCCGCCGCCAGCCGCGGCACCCGCAGCCGCAGCGCCTGCCCCCGCCCAGGCGGAGGATGCTGCCGTTGCCACCGCCGCGGCCGGCGCCGTGACCTCTTTGGCACCGGCAACGCCAGCAGTGCCAGCACCAACTTCGTCGCCTTGCGAGCCGATGGAAAACAGCACATCCATGGCGGATACTGCTGCTGTTCCGCTGCCGGCGGCGCTGGTCCGGTGCATGGGTCCCGAGATCACGGGTGCTCTGGTGCGCGGCTTCGGAGGCGACGTGGCGGCGGAGGTGGTACGACAGTTGGGCCCGAGCCGTACGGCGGCGCTGGTGGCGGCGATGGGGCCGGAGGCGGCGGCGGGGATCGTGGCGGCGGCGGGGCCTGGCGGCGCCATTGCGGACGTGGTGCGGCGCCTGGGCCCGGCGGCGACGGCGGAGCTGACGGCGGTGATGGGTCCGGGCCTAGCAGCGGAGGTTGTGGCGGTGCTGGGGGCGTGCGGCGTGGCGGAGTTGGTGAAAGGCATGGGCCCTGGCCTGACGGTGGCGGTGGCGGCGGCTCTGGGTCCCGGTCTTAACGCGGCGCTGGGGCTGCGGCTGGGAGGGAAGGTTGTTGCGGCGGTGGCGCCGCCGGCGCTGGTGGCGGCGGCGGGCGCGGTGGTGGCGCTGGCGGCGGCGCCAGTTGCGCTGGCGGGGATTGCGCTGGCGGCGCCACTGGCGCTGGTGGGGGCGGCGGCAGGGCTGCGGGGGGAGGGCCCGCTGCCGCTCCACGCGCAGCCGCAGCAGCCACCCCTGGAGCAGCAAGAGAAGTAGAACATGTGCTGTACTTGTTGGTTCAAATCGCACTACGTTATCATGAATGGGTAGACGGCTGCGTGGTACAGTTGGTGAGAACTGCTGCTGCAGCGGTTTGCGCCGTGCCGGCACTCGGTCGCCGCATCCAGATGGCCGTGCTACTGAGACTTGAGGGGAGTTGGGGCAATCAGAAGCCGTCAGGAGCCGTCGGTCGTGGGGTGTACAATAACGAACAGCTTGTTGGCAAGAGTGACTTGGGTGAGGAGTAGGGAGTAAGGGAATAGGAAGTCGGGAGTAGGGACGGTTTGTGGAAGCTTTATGGATGAGGCGCCTGCACGGGCCGGAATGGCACTGAAGAGATGGTCCCTTCGTGTCCCTTCTTGTGATGTCGCTGTTCTGCATTCACGAGGTGGTCGCTTCACGCGTGTATGCAGGTCATGCAAGCCTGCACGCGGCATGCCGTGGTGTAGGAGCCAGTAGCGCAGAGTAAGGGAGGCACAGCGAGGCAGCACAAACAAGGCATGCCTCGGTCCTCCGAACCGTACCGATAGCGTGCGGGCGCCGACCTGCAAGCCAGAGCGCCAGACAGAGGCCACACTCCCGCCATGTACGGGGGAAATGACGAGCACACCCAGCCAGGGGCGGGGGGAGGCGGCGCGCCGGGCGTCGGGCGTCGAAGCGATCTTCGCAGTTCACAGCCGCACAAACTGTTCGTGGGCGAGTTCAGGGTGCCATCACGTGCTGGCGCAATACAATTTCCTGCGTTGCGACAGGTTGCGACAGTGACGGCATCGCGCAATTACGAACAGCGGGCGAACACGCTAGGATACGCGATCGACGGTCTGAACTCTAAAAGCCACAAAGCACTGGCTGCACAAACCCGCGCACACGCCCTCATAACCCAGCTTCTCTGAACATCACTGAAATATTTATTTTCTATTCACATACCATTCATCCGTTCAGAAGCCAGGCCGCGCCAGATAGGCTTGCTGCCTGTTCACGCAACATTGCCGGCCACCCTCCGACCGGAACGTACTCTCACCTTCGACGACTGGACGCTGTGGGCCCCTGACTGACTGGAGTAGCGGTGCCGGGGGCTGCTGCCCACTTGGGCGTGTGGTGTGGGCGCACGGCTCCGGATCTGGGGCTGGCTGGGTACCGTGCCGCGGCCCTGAGCTTGGCCCTGAGGGAACCAGGGGTGCCTGGCGCGCCCTGTTATTCTCCTGGCGCCCGGTTGTGAGCATAGTGGCAGGATCCCCTTCACTGCGGCCCGCCGTGGCGGCCCGCCCAGATGGCGGTGTACGGATGCAATGCCAGAGCGGCAGAGCTTGGGAGGGGCCAGGCGGGCCAACAGCCGGTAGCGGCGCCGTGCTGATACAAGCTGGTGGCTGGCCCTCAGCCCCAGCAGCGCCTGCTCAGCCCGCACCTGAGGGTGCCAGCCTTGGCGCCAGCACCCTGCTCCGCTCCACTTTGAACTGGGTCAGCACCGGGCTATGCTGTTTGTCCTTGCAGGGCAGTCGGGACTCGGGATGAACGGCCCCCCTTCCCCATGGCATGAACGCCCGATGGCCTGATCCCGCCCATGCGTGCCCCTGCTGTCAGCGCGTCAGTACCGTACACTTATAGTCTTAATCTCAATGCTGACGAGGTTACGAGACCGCAGCACGTGCGCTTCTGGAAAGATTGGTTGCCAGTGTGTGGCGCAGGGAGGGGCGGCTCCGCGGCTGCGCAGCCGAGCCCTGATCCTTTCAATTTCTGTGGCTGAGGCAGGCCTGCAGGAGACGTAGTGCCAGCCTTGCGCCGTGCCGGTAGCCTTCGAGGACTGGAGGTTGCCGGAGGGTTAGCTTACGCCTGCTGCCCTGTCGGCCTATTGGCTCGCCTGTGGTCGAGGATCGAAAGGGGGCAGGAGAGGCACGGACCTGTCGAGCGACGTAGTGCGGCCTGCGCGCCAGACGGGCTGGCTGCTCGAGTTGCGCGGGACTGTCTGCGGGGGTCTGAGCGGAAACGTTCGCCAAGTCCTGAACCGCTCTAGGATAACAAGGTGCTATTCAATGTATCAATTGTGACGTGTTTGAAGAAAGGACATCGGTCGGGGGAGCAGCGAAGGAAGCAGATGTTGTTGTACGCAAGAAGTACTGAATGGCGCTTGATTCTCACAAAGCCTTGCTGCTATAATATCTCAACATCATTAGGGCCTGCCAGGCATAGTTAGAATGTCGACCGAAACATGAGAGCGGACGCAGGCTCAGTGCCGAGGTCCAAGTACCACGTCCAAGTACGTCCTGGAAGCAGAGCGAGCGAGCATTTTGAGTTATGGTTGACCATCTTCGCTCCCAGCGCATACTGCGCTGCTATGTGTCGGCAGCGCACGATTTGGCAAGCCCAGGGAGCCCTGCCGAGTTCTGGCAGCAATACCGCGTGGCAGTGAAAGTGGATTCAAGCGTTGCCTGGCATTCCTGAGGTTAGGCTTACGCGACGGGGCAAAGCGCCGGGAGTTGGGCCGAGTTAAGCGACTGCCTCGCGTGGCACTGACCCCTGAACAGCATAACATAAAAAATGGCATAGAACAAATCTATTTTATTTGCGGCTCCTGTTAAAGCTGGGGTATCTGCTGCGACGAACCTGTGCAAGAAGCGCTCCCTTGACCTCGCCGTGACCTCAAGGCTAACACATGATATTTAACGGGACGCTGTACTTGTTTCACACGACTATGCAGGCAGTTCGGCCCATCGGCAGCTTCATTCCTGCACCGTCAACATACTTGCGCCTTCTGCGGCATAAGGAAGGAAGTTGTTAGGAAAGACACAGCCATCGCCCCCGGAAACGGCAGAACTGTCGGGTCCGGAGCCGCAACACCGTCCACGGGCAGCGCCAGCAGCTACGCAGTAGCAACCAGCGCCAAGGCGATGCAGCATCAGCAGCATCAGCCGCAGCCGCAGCAGCAGCTCTCATACGACTGGCATGATTCTCAGGTAGCCCCGAACCGCCTGCAGCAGCAGCGCCATGCTCATCACCTGCCCCACGCCGGAAACGGGCAGGCCCCGCCGCCCCAGCTGCTGCCGGCAGCAGGGAACGGAAACCCACCGCCTTATGCGGCACCCGGGGCCGGCGGGCCTACCGGTACCGGCGCTGCACAGCGCATGAGCAACCCACATGGGGGTAGCAGTCAACAGTACATGGCAGCCCCACCGCAGGCTGCAGGGTATGGCTATTCGGAGGCGCGTGCCCACATGGGTGTAGGGGGGCCGCATCAACACCAGTACCCAGCGCAGGGACAGCAGCAGGGGCAGCAGCTTGCAGGTCCAACCCATCCCGCACAATATTCGCAGCAGCACCTGCAGCAGCACCCGCAGCAGCACCCGCAGCAGGAGCGGCAGCCCCCCACGCTGTGGCAGGCGCAGCACGAGGAGTGGCGTCGGGAGGCGGAGGCCGAAGAGCCGCTGCAGCAGCTGCAGCCGCAGGGGCAGGGGCAGCAGCAGGCAGCGGGTCAGCAGCAGACCTACATGCAGCAGCCGTCCCCCGAGCAGGTGGGCGACAGCATGCAGTGGCAGCCGCAACAGCAGCAGCAGCAGCAGCCCCAACAGCAGTGCGACAAGCCGCAGCAGCAGCCGCAACAGAAAGGCCCGCGGCCCGCTGCCTCCTGCTCCGGGCCGGGAGCCGACCGCAAAGCGGTGGCTGCAACAGGCCCGGTGGCGGCGGCAGGAGCAGATGCGTCGGCACGGGCAGCAGCAGCAGCGCCGATTACACGCGGCCTAGCAGGCATCGGGTTCAGCAGCCTGGCGCTAGAAAGGACCAGCGGCGTCGACTGCGGCGGTGGCGGCGACACCGCCGCCGGCGCCGACAGCCGAGCTGGGCTCAGTAACCGCGACTGCGTCGACGGCAGCGGCGGCGGGCTCGACGGCAGCGGCAGCTTTCTGTCGATGCTGATGCAGATCGGTGACGAGGACGGCGACTTGCCGGTGGGGGAGCCGCTGCTGGACGGCTGGTCGCCCGCCAACGACGCTGCGGCGCGGGCGCTGGTGGAGTCGCTGCCCCCCATGGAGCTCCTGGAGCCGCTGCCACAGCAGCAGCCGCAGCAGCAGCAGCAGCAGCAAACGCAGGCTGTAGCTGACGTGGCTTCGGCGGCTGTTGTTGCGGCCGCCGACGGCGCCGTACCCCTACCTGACATCTTCTGCACTCTCGAGCAGCAGCAGCAGCAGCAGCAGCAGCAAGGTACGCCGGACTCGCAGCATGCGCAGCCGCCGCGCCGGCAACAGCAGCCCGCGCCCCCGCGGCACGGACAGCAGGGGCTGCAGCAACAGTCACAGCAGCAAAAGCCGCCGGCGCCCACGGCCGTGTCGGTGGTGCACTTGGCTGCCAGGGTGCAGGCGGCGGAGGCGGCCGCCGCTGCCGCCGCGGACGCCGCCGGATCCGCTGCCAACAGCCCTGCTTCCATGGTCTCCGCCGTCGCCAACGTCAGCACCAGCCAATGCCACGGCCATGCCAGCGGCCCGCACAGCCCGCTGCTTCACAACCCAGCCGCCAAGCACGTGCACTCGCTCTCACAGCCGCAGCCGCACCCTCAGCCGCAGCCGCCGCAGCAGCACTCGGGTTCGGCGCCGCCGCAGGAGCGCGCTGGTGGCGCGGGGTCGGGCCCAGGCAACGTCGGCAGCGCGGTGGGCGGTGGCGGCGCAGGCGGTGCCGGGGGTGGCGGCGGGCAGATGCCGCCGCCCGTCTTTGCGGCGCACTCGCAGTACCCGCAGCAGAACCCGCAGCAGTGGCAGGGCCAGGCGCAGGGCCAAGGGCAGGCGCAGGGGCAGGGCCAAGGCCATGGGCAGGGGCAAAGCCGCAGTCAAGGCCCGCACGCGCTCACGCACGCCTCCTTCACAACCCACGTGCGCCCAGAGGGTGCCCGCGGCGGCAGTGGCGCCGCCATGGTTGACAGGCACTTGGTTGGCAGGGGCGACGGCGGTTTCGGCAGCTTCACTGCCGTGAATGCGGCGCCCACGGGCGCACACCATGCCTCGCTCTTGGCGCAGGCGGCGGCGCAGGCGCAGGCGCAGGCGGGAGCAGGCGGCGGCAGCGGCAGCGCGTTCACGGGTTCCCCAGCCGGCGCGGACGACATGACCATGGGCTCGACGGTGGCGGCGGCGGCGGGTGGCGCCGGCAACGGTGGCGGGGCCGCCGCGGGGATGCCAATGGTGGGCGTCCGTGCCGTCGCGCCGCAGGACATCGGCTTTGGCGGCGCCGGCTCCAGATCGGACCCACACCAGCGTTTCATGCATCAGCAGCTGCATCAGCAGCTGCACCAGCAGCAGCAGCTGCAACAACCGCAATGGCAACAGCAGCAGCAGCAGCAGCAGCTGCTGCATGGCCAGGGTTTCAGCGCCGCACGCGGCGCCGGGCAGGAGGCGGCGGGTTCGATGTGCCGGCCGCACTCGCCCGAACACCTGCAGCACCTGCAGCAGCAGCAACAGCAGCAGCAGCAGCAGCAATACCCGCACCAGCACCAGCACCACCAACAGCACCCGCAGCAGCATCTGCAACCGGCGCAGCGGCCCGCATCCGGGACGTCCTCCGCCGCCGCCTCCTCCGCCGCCGGCTCCGGCACCGGCACCGGCGCGGCGCCCATGACCACAGACGCGCCACCGCCGCCATCCCAGCAGCACCTGCAGCAGCAGCAGCAGCAAGCGCAGCAGCAGATGCGCGGCAGCGGCAGCGGACTGCACATGGCCCGCAAGCGCATGTCGCCGCTCGCCGCGCTGCGCCCCTCCCGCGGGCGCGCGCTGTGCCATGCGCTCCTGCAAGGCGTCGCCGGCACCGGCTCCGCCGGTGACGTCAGCTACGGCGGCTGCGGCGGCGGCGGCACCAGCGGCGGCGGCGCCGCGGACATGGACGACCTAGATATGGATCTGGATTTGGATTCCAGTCGGGCGCTGCGGCACTGCGAGAGCGATAAGGTACGGCGGCTGGATCCAGGGGATTTCATGACCAGCAGCCCCGTCACTGGCGGTGGCAGCGCCAGCGGCAGTGGCGGCGGCATCCAGGCGGCGGCGGCGGTGGGCCTGCCGGCAGGCGGCGGCGCCGGCGCGCCGTACGTTCGAGGCGCCAGCGTTAGCGGCAGTGGCGCCGCCGAGTTAGAGGCGGCAGCTGTGGCCACGGCGTCGCAGCTGCGGCGGCGGAACGCCAGCGCTATGGGCGGCTTTGAGAACGGCGGCGGCGGCGGCGGCGGCGGCGCCAATAGCGCCGGTGGCGGCGGCGGCGGCCAAATGCCGCGGTCGCCGCTAGGACTGGAGCCGGTCCACGCGCAGTCCGTTACGGGCTACGAGCAGGGTGGCAGCGGCACTCGCAGCGGAAACGGCAGCGCCTGCGGCGGCATAAAGGCCATGGGACGCCACTCCTTCAACTCCCGGGCTCATGCTTACGGAGGGGGCGGCGGCGGCAAGGGCCCGACGTTTACCGGCGGCATGGGCCCGGGCCCCGAGACCGGGGCTGTAGCAGACGTGCCCTTGCCGAACTGTGGCAGTGGCGAGGACTGCGGTGACGACGGCCGCGCCGCCGTTGTCGAGCAGGGCCACTCGGGCCATTTGCGCGGCGCGGCGGCGGCGGCGGCCGGGCATGGCGGCGGCGGCGTCATGCGCCGCCGCCAGTACGCGAGCTGCGACGGCCGAGCGGAGTGGCCGCTACGCTTCGCGCCGTCGCCACTGCCGACGTCGGGCGCCGGCATGGGCGCGCAGACAGAGGAGCTGGAGGCGGCACAGCCGCAGCAGCAGCAGCATCAAAGTCCGGCGTGGGGGCCGTCGCGCATGGCTAGCTGTGGTAGCGGCGAGCTTGGGCCCTATGCTGGGGGCCCGGGGCGTGGCGGCGGCGCTGAGGGGCCTGGCCGGGCGGGCCTTGAAACAGCGCCGGCGGCCGTGGGCGGCGGCGGCAGCAGACAGGCGCGGATGGGTGCCCTGATGCACTGGATGCACATGGTGGAGTCCCAGCGGCATGTTGCAGTCAACAGTGCCGACGGTGCCGCAGCTGGCGGCGCCGGTGCCGGCGGCGCGGGGCAAGCGCCTGTGTCGGCGCAGCCGCAGCCGCAGCCGCAGCCGCTGGGGCCGCTGGGGCCGGCGCCGCCGAGCCGACCTTATGACCAGGCAGCCATTGCGGCGGCCGCAGCCGCGGCAGCGAGCGCGGCGGTGCGGCAGATGGGGATGTCGACAGGTGATGGCCGCGGACCTACACCGGGCCTGGCGCAGGCGCAGGCGCAAGCGCAGGCGTACACGGGCGCGACCGCGGGGTGGCTGCCGGCTTACGGCCCGCCCGCGTCGGAGGCCGGACAATCACCGTTCCAGCAGCAAGGGCAGCAGCAACCGCACCCGCAGCAGCAGAGGCCGGGCCCTGGCGTCGGGCCGGGCGGCAGCTATGCGGGTGCACAGCACCAGCACCAGCAGCAGCACCAGCACCAGCACCAGCACCAGCACCAGCACCAGCAGCAACAGCACGCGCTACAAGGCGCTTTCCCTCACGACCCTTCAGCCACGGCGGCAGCAGGGGCGTGCGGCGCCGATGGCGGCGGCGGCGGCAGCGTGGCGGCAGCCGGCTTCGCTGTCCGGCCCTCCGCCTTCGGGTCTGCGGTGCCTGTTGGGCTCCTGAGCGGTCCCGTCAGCGGCAGCGGTGGCGGTGGCGACGGCGGCAGGCCGTTTGTGGTGGCGCGGATGTCAGAGGACCTGCAAATGACTGGACCCGCAGCAGGTGAGCTTGAAGCTTGGAATTGTTTGCTAGTTGAAGTCTTCCTCGTTGATGGTGACTTAGTTGCAAGGAGTCCTGAAGGGCCATTTGCTGTACACCCGATATGCCCGCGTCCAGCCCCTGGCTGCCAGTGTACCCCTGACCTGCCCAGACCCAACCTCACCACCGCCCTGACCTTCTACCCGCCTGCGCCCGGGCCTCTGCCACAGGCGCCGTCAGTCGTCGCGGCCACAGCATGACGGGCGGGCTGAGCGAGGACCTCAACAGCGGCGTGGCCGGCGCCACCCCCGGCGGCGGCGGCGGCGGCGACGCCGGCACCCCCGGCGGCGGCGGCGGCAGTAGCATGTACAACGCGCCCACGCCCATGAGCGCGCCGCAGCCGCTACAGCCGCCACAGCAGCAACCGCTACAGCCGCTACAGCCGTATCAGCAGCCGCTGCAGCCACAGCAGGTTGCGTTCTCGCCGCCGCAGGGCCCCGTGTCCGGCGGCGGCGCGCACACCACGATCAGCCGGGCCGCCAGTGCTGGCGTCGCCGCCGGCTTGGGGCCGCTTCCGTCGCCCACCATGTCCATGTCCCTTGACACAGCCATGCCTGATGACGGCGGCGGGACCACGGCCGGCGGTGGCGAGGTGCTGCTTCCGCCGGCCCGCCAGCGCAGCATGCACGTCAGCAGCTCCGGCGGCCTGCAGTTGCAGCTGCAGCCACTGCCACTGCCGCCGCTGCAGCAGCAGCAGCAGCAGCTGCTGCTGCAGCCGCAACCGATGGCGGTGGTGGTGCAGGAGGCCGCAGCTGCCGTCACGGCGCCTGTTGCAGCGTTCAGCGGCGGGTACGGCCGCGGCTTCGGAGCAGGCGTCGGCGGCGGCGGAAGCAGGGGCTTTGAAAACGCCGCGCAATTGCCTGTTCCCGGGCGCAGCAGCCGTAGCGCCGGCGGCGCGCCCCTGACTTCCGCCCGCAGTGCTGGTGGCGACTTTGCTGCAGGCGGCGGCAGGGCGCTGACCCCGCCGCAGCAACAGCTGCTGCAGGAGCGGCTGCAGCAGCAGCAGCAGCAGCAGGAGCGGCAAGAGAGGCTAGAGCAAGTGGAGAGGCTGCAGCGAGAGCGGTTCATGCAGGAGCGCTTGCAGTCGGGGCAGCACGTTGGCGGCGGCACAGGGCTTGAAAATTCGGATAGTCCAGGTCGCGTTCTGAATTCATTGGGGCCGCAGCAGCTAGAGCGGATGCAGCAGCAGCAGCAGCAGCAGCAACAGCAGGAGCGGCTGTTGCAGGCGCGGCAGGAGAGGCTTTCGCAGGCACGTGCGCAGATGCAAATGGCCGGTGCAGCGGCCGGCCCGGGCATGGGCATGGGGGCTAGGGACAGCGACCACCCCGGCGCGTTGCCGCTGCAGCAGCACTCGCAGCAAGTGGGGCAGCAGGGGCAGCAGCAATGGCAACAGCAACAGCAGCAGCAAGGCGGGCCGCAGGGGCCGGCCGCAGCGCATTGGCGGGAGCTGGCCCCGGGCTACGGCGGCGGCGCCAGCTACGGTCCCAACGGCAGCAAGCCGCAACACCAGCAACAGCTACAGCCTCAGCAACAGCAGCAGCAGCAGCAGCAGCGGCCGTTCGGCAATGTGCCTGCACAAGATGACCGCCGCGTTGAGCAATGGCAGCAGCAGCCGGCGGCGGCGGCCGCGCCCAACGCGGTTGCAGCCGTGTACGACCAATGGCACCATGGCGGCGGCGGCGGCGGCGGCCCTGGCGGCGGCGGCAGCCGCAGGAGCTTGGACCCGGGCGACCGATCCGCACATGCTGGGTACAGTGGCGGCGGAGGCGGAGGCGGAGGCGGAGGCGGCATGCAGGAGGCGGCGATGGGTGGCCCCCTGGGCGCGTTGGCTCGCGAGGGCGTACCCACAGCTGGCGGCGGCGGTAACGGCGGCGGCGGCAGCAACAGCGAGCTGCTGATGCAGCTGCGGCTGCCGCCGGGCGCGGAGCCAGCCGCCGGCAGCAGCGGCACCGGCACCGGCATGCACGCCTCCGGAGACGGCGCAAGCGCGGGCGGCGCGTGGCAGGGCGGCGGCGGCGGTGCCGGCCTGAGCCGCCTGCACCCGCACCGGCAGCAGCAGCTGCAGCAGCTGCAGCAGCAGGCGCGGGAGGTGATGGCCGCGCGGAGGGCGCAGCTGCAGCGGCAGAGCGTCGACGGCGACCGGCCATCGTCTGCGGCGGCGCCTGGCGCTGCTGGGGCGCCGTGGGGGCAGCAGCAGCCGCAACAAATGCAGGGGCAGCGGCAGCAGCGGCAGCAGCAGCAGCAGCAGCACTTGCAGATGCAGCAGGCACAGCTCATGCAGGCACAGCAGGGGCAGCCGCTGGGGCCAGACGCTCAGCACCACCACATGCGGCACGGCGGCGGCACGGCCAGTGGGATGGAGATGGAGGACGGCGGCGGGCAGCGCTGGCGCGAGGGCGGCCGCGGCGGGCAGGCTGCCATGCCGATGGCGATGGGGGCGGCTCCCGGCCAGTTCGCTGCTACGGCGGCGGCTTATGGAGGTGGCGCTGGCGGCGGAGGCGGTGGGTACGGCGCATCGGGCGTGGGGCCGCACGACGTGCGTGGCCGCGTGCAGTCCGCCGGCGCCGAGCTGCAGGCCACCGACCGCAGTTGTGCTTATGGAGGCGGAGGCGGCGACTGGGGCCCTGGCCGGGGTGCAGAATGGGGGCCCGGTCGCGAGATGCCTCAGCAGCAGCAGCAGCAGCAGCAGCAGCAGCAGCAGCAGCAGCAGCAGCAGCTGTACCTGCAGTCACGGCAGTACATGCAGTCGCAGCAGATGCAGCAGCAGGAAGCTGCCGGTGGCGGCACGGGCGATTCTGGCGGCCGCTGGCCCGCCAATGCCCGTGGCCAGTTCCAAACCCAGGTCCAAAACCAAAACCAGATCCAAAGCCAGGGCATGTGGGCGGAGGGCGGCGGCGGTGGAGGTGGAGATGGAGGCAACCCTGCGGGGCCGCTGGCAGCAGTGGCACGCCATGTCGCAATGCCGGGCCAACAGCAGCAGGGCGGCACTGGGAACGGAGGTGAATGGGGTCGGCGGCTGCAAGGGCAGGGCGGCGCTTCATTCGGCCCCCGCACTGGGCAGCTGCAGGCGGCAAATGCGCTGCCGCAGCGCATGCCTGCGCAGCAGGAGTACCCGCAGCAGCAGGGGCAACAGCAGCGCTTGCTGCAGCAGCAACAGCTGCAGGGGCAGGGGCAGAGGCAGCAGGGGCAGGGCGTGGCGTACCCGGCGCCTGAGCAACAGCGGCGGCAGCAGGCATATCCCAACCAACAGCCACAGCAGCCGTACCCCAACCAACAGACGCAGTCGCACCCACAGCAGCAGTCGCAGCCGTACGGGGCCGGCCCCAATGCCGCTGCTAGTGGCAGCTATGGTGGCGGCGGCGGCGGCGGCAGTGGCTATAACGGCGGCGGCAATGGCATGGCGTCGTGGACTGGCGGCGCGGCGGGTCCAGGGCCGGCGCCAGCGGGTCAGGCTCCGGCTCAGGGCCCGCTGGGGGCCCTTGCGCCCGGCCGCTTCGGCGGTGGCGGCGGCTTTGCAGCGGGATCCGCACATGGCAGCGGTACCGGGCCGGGGCAGCAGCAGCAGCAGCAGCAGCAGGCGGCAGCCGGCGGCCGGGGAGGCGGCTACGCCGCTGGCGAGTACGTCGGCGGCGGGTGGGTCGGCGGCGGCGGCGGCGCAGGGATGCTGCAAGGCGGGGGTGGAGGCGGCGGCGTAGGAGGCGGAGCAGGCGGTGGCGGTGTCGGAGGCCCGCAGGTCTACGGCATGCGAGACGTGGACATGATGGGTGCGGCGGCGGGGCCGGGGCCCGGCGGCCGCGGCCCTGATGCCCGGTACTGCTAGGGCGCGCGCGAACGATTGATTGATTGGTTGATTGAGGGTTGGATTCAGGTCTAAGCTGGGCTAGAGACCGGGCTGGTTTGGTCTGGCCTGGCCTGGTCTGGTGCGTCAATGCACCGGGTATGCGGCCGTGCGGTTGCCCTGCGTCTTGGCACTGCGTCTTGGCACTGCGTCTTGGCACTGCACCAAGTGAATCAAGAGATGCCTTTCATAACCCGTCAACGACACTGCGTGCACGCGCGTGGCGCCGCGCCTGGCTCCATCTGGCGGTCCGTTGTGCGCCCGACATGATTTGTGTTGTCGGATGTCATGCGAATACGATTGAGGACGCGGCATTTGCCCAGGCGCATCGGGTACCGCAGCAGATGAACAATGGCATATTTAAGGATTGCGTGCGTTGTCATGAACATATGCGTGACGCCATGCTGGGGGAGGCTGTGGGTGGGGCGGCTGGCTGTTGTGACGTACGGTATGCCGATAGCTGCAACCGGTGCGCCTTGAAAGAACGGAAGCGAGCTCGGGCCAGAAAACACGGCCAGGTTTGCAATATAGAATAGGACACCAAGAAGTGCTACGATGGACGATGCTGCGTTAGCTTTGCCAATGCTGCAGGATGCTGTTTCGTTTGTCGAATGTGTGTGTGTGTGTGTGTGTGTGTGTGCGTGTGTGCGCGCGTGCGCGTGTGTCCATGCGTCTCGTTTGTCCAATATGGGTGCGCATCCTCTGGGGGTGCAGCAGCCGCGCCTTGCAGCGCTGACAGCCGAGCTGGGCTCTGTATCCGCGACTTAAGTATGCAGGCTTTTCGATGATGTGCAGGTCATACGGGCAGTGTGTTGCAGTGTCCGTTGAGGCAGAGACGTGAGGTTGTGCGTTGTGGGGGCACCTGTGGCGTGTCCATATGGTGGCATTGCTGTCTTGCGTGTGCGTTTCACGCAATAGGGCATTCGTCCGGGCGCGCGGCCATGCTTTGCTGTGCCGGGCGGCGTGCGCGCCCGAGTTCATGTTATGTTTAAGGGAAGGAAAGCACGCGTATGTATTGTGTGGGCGCGGCTCGGGAAACTCCATCGTCATAATGGTCTCGTGCCCACTTTTTTATTGGGGCTTGCCTTTGCGATCCAGATGACTAAGCACTGTGCGACATTGCCATTTCGATCAAGGCAGGCGAGGTCAAACGCTGCGGCCTGAGGTGTGCATTCGGTGGCTATGAAACATGGGTGAGATGCAAAGGGTAATACAAAGCATACCGTGTGACATCCCCGTGTGCAGGTCAACCGGTGCGTTTCCGGGATGGCGTGCGCGCAAGAAGCAATCTACTGAAATGCGGGGCACCTGCATGCCGTGTGTTGACTCGGGTGCTGCGGAGGCGCCTATCTCACGGATGATGTGGGAGCATGCGCGGTAGCCCGGCCCCCAAGCGTGATCATCGCCTGTTCTTGAGATGTGTCGTAAATCGTAATGCTCGGAGGAAAAGCACCTCCGCTTTCGAGGTGTTGCTTATATGTGGCAGCGGGACATGTGTGTTCAATTTTGCCAAGGGGGGGCGGGTGAGCTGCGCACCTAGTGCGTGTCTGCAAGGTCGCGACTGCATCTCTGACACGCCTGCTGGTGTGTTGAATGCAAGGGGCTGTGTTGATGCGAGGAAGGGGGCTGGTGTGGTGGAAGACAGGTGCCGACCGAGTGGATGCAGGCAGAACAGCGGTAGGAGTGAGCTGAAAGCTTTAGACGCGCGGCCTCAGGAGCGTAGTCGGAAAGTCGGTGTATAGCTGCATTCTGCGTGCGTGGCATGGACCATGCAAGGTGAGGTGGCCTGAAGAAGGCACCAAACAAACGGCACGGCGGCGACAGAGGCATTTGAGGTCGTGTGTGAGCATGGTAAGGCCAGGTGTGTGCTGGGCCGGAGCGCAGGAGCAGCGCAGCGCGAGTGCGGAGGACGGAGCGCCACGACTGCTGGCGACAAGGGCTAGCGGGCCACAGGGTAAAAGGGTATTTGGAAGGTGGGGTTCCGTAATTTTCCAGATGACCGGTGGTTCGTTACTCGTACATTCGTAGTCATCACATGTCATCACTACCTGCCCCCGTCACAAGCACAGCAGGCACACACCTTGCCATGCTATTCTCGCCAGCAAAGAACGTAAACCAGGCAGCGGCCGGGCCCAGGGGAGGCCTTTGACTTCCATGACAAGTGTTCCCCGGTCAGGGGGGGGTAGTTTCGACTGGGAAAGGCCCCATGTTCTAAAACGAAAGCGCTTGACGAGAGGATACCAAATCCACTTTCAGAGTTTCAATCAGGGTAGTAATTGCAAAGTTATGGGCCCTCAAAGTTCAGGGTCGGTCGTCGGGGTTGGGGGTCCCCAAGGTTTCGTCACGCGGATGTGGGTGGGACTGCCAGATTTCGTCTCTGCGCCCTAAACGCCCCTCTAAACGCTCCGCCCATTAGCACAAGTACTAGCACACATTAACATGCACATACTACAGCATTTGCAGAACGTTTGGCCTCTGGAAAGCGGCCGCATGTCCGTCCACATCGGCATTGTAGTAGCGTAGAGCCCCACTCGAGCGTCTCTCACTGGTGTCATGGATACTATGCGACCTGTTGCTAACGAGTAACGGCCAAGGCTTCGTGTGGGTCATGGCGACAAGGCTGCCGCCGGCCATCGAGCGTGACATGAATCCCGGGATTCTTCACATGATCCCGGGAGAAAGTCGACCAATCTCTTCCGGCACACAATCCCAAACATCATATGTACAGCGCAATTGTAAGCTTAAGCGCACGCCCCGGTAGTCTGACAGAAGGGTCGGTGGTCGGCCATGGACACATGGACATGTGTGGCATGGCTGCCGGTCAAGTTGTGCCTCCAGCTGAACCGGAGGTATACAATTGTAGAGCTCGCCGAGAGCAGTCGATTGACACCGACCTGGCTAAAAACCAAAGGGTTTTGAGGGGGTTTTGAGGGGTTGCACGGTGGTGGGGGTCGGTCGGTCGGTCCGGAGGGGGGGTCGGGAGGTTTTGGGACATGGGGTCTGGAGGTTTAGTTCGTACCCCCCCCCCCCCCCTGCCCCGGTCACGGGAAAAGGGGCTGAGCCCCTCCACTCTCTAAGGCCGAACAACCTCATCGCCCGGACATAGCCGGGGTCGGTTTCCACAGGCACATAGCCAAACCAGGTGCCTATCTAGCAGTCGCGATGCCACAGCAGAGCCAACCGCAGCCAGACGCAGCACAGTTGTCAACAGCTGCACTACTTGTCATGCCTCTACGCATGCCCTGCCAGCCCCACTGCGGACCGCTACCTAGACACCAGCCGGCTCCTCAGCCTGCGCGCTTGCGCCGCTTCTTGGGCGGCGCTGCGCTCTCCTCCTCCACGTGGCCTTTCCCGCCCCCTCCGCTACCAAGATGCGCGCACGCGCCCCCGCTGCTGCCGCCGCCGCCGCCGCCGCCGCCGCCACCGCCGCCGCTGCCGCCGCCAGTCTGCAGCGATGCAGGTCGCTTGTAGCCCGCTGCCTGAAGGGCAAATAGTATCCGCCTTTCGAGAGAGTCTAATGAAGGCGTGGAAGCACGAGCGGCTGCAGTCTGAGCCAAGCACTTTCCCATCAGACAACAAGCAAGTACAAGCATTGGATGGGGCTGTGTGCGGAAGGAGCGGCACCACTGACCATGCAAGGGCACAGTAGAGCATTTATACCAGTTGCGCACCACAAGGCCTTGATGAGGTTCCGCCTATGCTGCTGGCCGCTTACTGCCAACCGCGCCTATTGACGACCTAGGGAGGAGAGGATTTGCCCGCTATGTGTTGCAAATGAAGTCGAAGATGAGAATCATGTGCTCATGCGGTGTATGGCCTACGACCAGTTGCGTTTGGGTAGCGAGATCGATTTTACAGGCGGAATGCAGGCCGTCATGCAGAATACGGACCCAGCCAGGTTAGCCGCGTTACTAGATTCCATTTGGGAGCACAGGAGCATAAGCACCCCCATTCGGGGACCAAACTAGCTGCATATATAAGTGTTGCAGGCGTTATAAGGGCCCCCCGGCCCGGGCCTCGGTTTCTACAAGGACAGGAATGCACGTCGTGCTCACCACCTTGTAACCACACACAACAACAGCTTGTGCCCCAGCAGCATCTCCACCAGCGCGTGCCGGATGTTGGTTGCAGAGTTGACGTCACGTCCCTGCACCGTCGGGAGGGTAGAGTGAGTGTGTCCCACTGTGCCCACGACTCAAGGGAAAAGTGGGCTGCGCCCACGGCACGTCTCCTTGTCTGAGGCTGCAAGCGTCAGCCTCATCTCCCGGACAGTCCCGGTTCGTTACTTGTCCCCGTCACAAGCACATCAGGCACACACCTTGCCATGCTATTCTCGCCAGCAAAGAACGTAAACTGATGGTTTCCGCTCGAGCGCAGCGAGTTGTCGGAAACCAAGGTTTCCTGCGTTCGAAGTGTACGTTGTTGTGGGCCCCGAAGGGGCGTGGCGTGTGTGTTTGTTCATTGGGGCCCATGCGCCGCATGGGCGGTGGGCCCGGTTTAGTAGCGGAGCGCGGGGTCGCGCTCGCTACTTTGCGAGTTTCCTTCTGTCAGTACTGACTACCGTCGTCCCTGACTGCGCGGTCTGCGTGGTCACACGGCGGTTCGGGCTCGCCCTCCCAACCCCGCACGAAGACCGCAGTTCTCTGCTTGCAGGTACCCTCCCCGGCGGCGGAGCCGCCCTCACAACTTGTAACATGACGCAATGCATGGAAACCCGGCTGCGGCCGACTTCCATGAAATAAGGGGAGCGCACAGCCTTGCTGCCGCGCCCAGGACCATTGATGGGACTGTGTAAAGGCAGGTTGGTGAAGTCCCGTAGGGTGCAGCTGATTCCCAGACCCCAGCAGGTGGCAAACGAGTTGCAACGGCAGTGCATGAGCGCGCGGCTGGTCGAACGCCGGAGTTGCTGTACAAGTTGCCGGCTGGCTGGCGCCCAGGACCATTGTGGGCGTTTGTGGGCGGCGCGCCCGCACCACAGCGCCGTACCAGGCCGTACAAGCGGCCGCATTCTGTAGAGCTGGACGGTACTGATGGGTATGGAGGTTCCCGCACACCTCGGATAGACCGACAAAGGTCGCTGGCGAACGCGAACGCCAACGTAATTTCTGGTCTTGCCCGCGAGGGTTGGTGAAAGCGGCAGGGAAGCGTGTTACAGCCGACCGGACTGTCACTGTCCAGCCGACCGGGGGCACCCGAGGCTCTGTCGCACTCGCCGCGTTCCCACACGAAGCAACATTGTGTTTGGCCTACGCCTAGGACAGGCGACAACCGGAACGGTGTACGAGGGCTAGCGCTGAACAGGCTGTCCGATAGCACATCACGGACCGTGTTACACAATCTAGCGCTGAGAGGAATCGGCAATCCGTTATTAGCAGCTCGCACACCATGCACACAAGTCATTGGATGTCCCGTTTCTCCGTCTCGAACCCCCGCCACACATCAGTAACATTCAACCAACGCACGCCTTGCACTTGAGTGAACACCCCCTGCCGGCTCCACCCGTGCTGCACGCCTGATTGGCTCCGTGCCACGCCTAGCAGCACGCTTGCGCGGCCCACCAGGCCCTGGCCCCAGGCACTGCCGCCGCAACGGCCGCTGCCACCCTCGCGATCAAGGCGCCCCAGCCAGCCAATGGCTGCCAGCCAAGCACCCCTGCAGCCCAGCCATCGGCCCGCACCTAGCGCCATGCCCGTGCACTCGCAGCCTTGCCCGCCTTCCTCCCCGACCGACAAACCGCATCATGCCTGTGTAAAACCTAAAAACCTGTACCATTGTTTGTTTACCAACACAGGCCTTGTAGGCCGCAACAGGTACACATCCTTCCGAGGGACCCCGTGCAAAAGCGCCGGAGCGCCGCAGCCGACCAACAAGCCTGTGCCTCGCCCCTTCTTCGGCGGGTAGCAATGCTTCACACGCAACACAGGGACAAGCCCCCATCCCTCCACACACCCACATACCGTACGTCCAACAACAAACACCGGACCCTCCCTGCCCGGTCAGCCGCGCACGGCTCACTTCACACAGCAATCGTCCCGGACGTCCAACACACACAAATGCTTTAGTAGACAATTGCGATACACACGCGCTACGCAATAATCCTCGTTCTCTGCTACGCGCAACCCACATGCCGGCCCAGTCTTCAGGCAAGCTAAACACACCTGTGGGACCATCGATAAGCACGCCGCCGCCGAGCTCTCTGGCCCGGCGGTGTGGGCGCACCGCCGCCCCAGCATGCGGTGTTGGCATTGGTCGCAAGTGTCTGTTCTCCGTGTGTACCTCTTGACCTCTGTGTCAGCAGTCGGCAGCATCCACGCAGCTGCCAACGCTTTTGCCCTCTCCAACGGCAGATGAGATACAGAAGCACAAATGCATATACGGCACGAGCGGGTGCCTTTGAAACATCCAAGCGCACACGTGTGTCCTGCCGATCCGTCCACTGCCGATCCCGTTTCACTGGCCGCCGGCCCGGCCAGCACTCGTGCCGTCAGCTGCAGCAGCTCTCCTCTCGCAAGAGCTACAACTCCGTCAACACCGTACCTCTGTCAACCCGCCTTACCGCGCCCGCGCATGGATGAACAGATGAACAGAAATCCCCCGCGGCGGGGCATGAGTAAGCCACTCGGCACAGCCGCCCTTGAGCACGGCCGGCCCTGCCGCCGCAGCTGCAGTTGCTGCTGTAGCTGCCGCCAGGTAAGCAGTGGGTTCCACTCATTCGAATAGTTCTGCAGCCGTATGTGCCGCGTGTGCCGCAACGGCTGTCCTCCTCCAGCTGGCGTGGCTCGGCCGTAGCCGGTGACGTATGCACAAGGCTAAACACATGGACGCGCGACGCCGCCAGTGCGCTTCTCCGTCGCTGCACCAGTCCGGCGGCCGGGCGCGTGCATGGCGTGCGCGCGGCCGCTGTGACAGCAGGCCGCGCAACTGCTGACGCCGGGCAAACGCCGTGGCAGCAGCCCGCCATCTGCGTGTGCGTATGTCCTCCGCCCCTCTACGGCCCCCCACCCAACCACACGCGCCCATCGCCCCCCGCCGCGGTGCCAAGACAAGTATGCTTACCGCAGCCGCAACTGCAGCCGTGCGGCCCGGCCGCCGGCCGCCGGCCGTTGCCTGCACAGCCCCGCGCCGCCAGCTACCCTCACAGCCTGAGGCTCCCCCACCCCCACGCCGACTGGCGCTCCTCCCGATCCTTGCGCTGCTGCCACTGCTGCTCCCCCCCCCCCCCCGCCTCTGCTGTCACTGCTCCTGCTGCCGCCGATGGCACGCCAGATCCCACACACAGCCGCTCACGCCTCCGGCGCCTGGCTGCTTGTGCCGGGTCCGGGCCCGCCAGCGGCCTCCCGCACGCCGGCGGGTGCCTCCGGGCCGGGTCATTGCTGCTGCCCCTCCGCGCCCGCCTGCGAGGTGCTGCCGCCCGGCCCACCCGCCGCGCCCATGCCGGTGGACTCCCGCGTGGCCTGGCGCAGGGAGGAGGAAAACGGGGCAGGGCGCATTGCTGCTGCTGCTGCTGCTGCTCCGGCTCCACAAACAAGCCCCCCTCCCAGCGTCTGCACTATCAAAGCACCCCCTGGCGTCGGCACCTCAAAGTTGTGACAGACACGCTCCTTTCCCCTCCCCTCCTTCGCCCCTTCTTGGCCCCCCCTCGCTCTTGTGAATTGGGTTCGGATCAGTTTGGGCTGGCATCTGCAACCCCCCCCTCCCCCTCCGCACCTGCAGCAGCTCGCGCAGCATGACCTCCATGTCCTCCAGCTCCTTGACGATCTCGCCAAAGGTGGGCCGGTCCGCGGGGTTGTGCGCGATGCAGCGCTTGCCCAGGTACTCCAGGTGCGGGAAGCAGTCGGGGGGCCACTGGGGCCGCAGGCCCTGTGGGGTGGGGGCGGGATGGGGTGGGGTTACATTCATGATCAGCTAAGGAAATGGGGTGGGAGGAGGATGAGGAGGAGGGAAAGCTGGGAGAGGGTGAGAAGCAGGGATTTGATGGGTGAGGGGAGGCAAGGGGAGAGGGGGATGCAGGCGCTAGCAAGGCTTGTGCATGCATGCCCCGAAACGAATGGCGACCAGGTTGTTAGACAGCCGCCCAGCCCCAATGCGGCCGCCGCTAGCACCCGCGCGCACCTGCGACACGGACTGGATGACCTCCCCCTGCGTCATGTTCTCGTACGGCTTCTTGCCCGTCACCATCTCCCACCTGCAGTGCCAGCCGGGCCGTAGGGCGGAGTTAGGGCCAGGAGGTAGGGCGGCGGTCAGGCACAGGCATGGGTGCAAGCGCCGGCGCAGTGGGCTGGACCCGTGTTTGGAACAAGGTATCAGACACGCTCAGGTCACGGGTCGGGCAAGTGCCACAAGGGTACCGCAGTACTCGCCGCAGGACCCCACACAGCGCCTACAATGCCCGGCCCCGACCCCAAACCCGACCCCGGAGCACACACACAGCTTAGCCTAGCCCGGCCTCACAGCAGCATGCCGAACGCGAACACGTCCGTGGCCTTGGACATGGTGCCGCTGAAGTGCTCCGGGGCCATGTAGCGCAGCGTCTGCAGTGAGGTGGGTGGGGGAGGTGGAGCGGCGGGGAGGCGAGGTGCGGAGATGGGGAGGTGCGGAGGTGAGGTGGGGAGGAGGCGAGGTGGGGAGGAGGCGAGGTGGAGGAGTGGAGCGCCAGGTACAGCGCAGGTAACAGAGCGGGTGTTGATGCGAGGAGGTGGGGCGTGCCCCTGCTCGCATCAGACCGCTCGCATCCCAACTGGGTCCGCACCCGCCCCAGCCACGGGCCCCCGATGCACTGCTGCTACCCTCCACCCACGCCGAGCCCCTCCCCGCTCTACGTCTGCCCGCCCACTCACCCCCCACGTGTTGGTGGCGATGGGCCCGTGCGCCACGTGGCTGAGCCCGAAGTCCGCCAGCTTGGCGATGAAGCCGCGCCGGTCCACACGCGCCGACGTCAGCAGCACGTTGCCCGGCTTCAGGTCGCCTGAGAGGCGAGTGCAGGTGCAGGAGAGGAGAGGGAGAGGAGGGCGTGAGGGCCGGGCGCGAGGGGGCGGTGGGCGCGCGGCACGAGGACGAGGGCGACAGGGCAAAGGACAACAGGGCAAGGCTTGTTGGCGGATGGACACACACAGACACACACAGACACACACATAAACAGCCAGACGCACTCGGACACGCACCGTGCAGGATGTTGCTGCTGTGCAGGTGCTTCATGCCCAGCGCGATCTCGCGTGCCGTGCGGAACAGCGCGCGCGCCGCGATGCGCTTGTTCCAGCGCGGGCTTTCCCGGAAGACCTGCCGCTTGTAGATGGCCTCCTGCAGCGTGCCCTGTGGGGGCGTGCGGGAGCAGCCGTCCATGCAAGGCAGAGTGATCAGCAGCTCACACGTGTGCAGTGCCGTGTGGGGTTTTGGTGCGCGTGGCGCCAAAGAGGTGAGGGTGAGAGGTGGAAGCAGGGGCACGGCGAGCAGTGCGGCAAAGGGGATCAAGGGCTGTGGGAGGTGGCCGAAGTGAGCACGGCCTTCCTGCCACGCTCCTCAGCCTTCCGGCGCCTGCTGTGGACACTGCCGCGGGTCTTCACCACACACTTTCAAAGAAACCAAGCCAAGCTGGTTGCACCGCCCCTGCTCCCGTTTCATTGTCATGCTCCCCAGCCTCCCCTCCCACGGTTTCCATCCCCCGTGCAATACTCATCCCCCGCCGCCGCCTGCTCCTGCAACCTCCTCCCCTGCGCCCCTCCCTCCTTTCCCACGCCTCCGCCTCCATACCAGCTACCTGCCCCAAAACTTCTCCCGACCTTTTCCCACGACCTCCACCCCACGCCCCAGCCGCTCGCCGTCCCTGCCACCGCGCCGCCCCCACCCCCACCTCCATCGCCCTCGCCACCAGTGTGCAGTGCAGTCCAGCGCACTTTCACCTTGACTTTAGATTTGGTCCTGTACCCCCCTCCCTCCCTCCCTCCTCCCCCTACCCTCCTCCCCACCCCCAGCCGCCACCCACCCTGTCGGCGTACTCCATGATGACCACCGCCACGTACTGGCCCGGCTTGACCTGCAGCTGCAGCAGGATGTTGGACACGGAGATGGTGCCGCCGCCCGCCTTGTGCCGCGGGTCGCCGAAGCTGCGGACGTGGGAGTGGGAGGGGTGGGAGGAGGGGTTGTTTTGGAGTGGGCGATGTTTAGGTCAGGGGAGGCAGGGGTGGTGGGGTTGCAGTGGTGGTGCCGTATGCGGCGGCCCTGACTCTGGCAGGAGTGGTGTCATGCTGGCCCTCTCTCACGTGCACGCGCATGGGCAGCAGCTGGGCCTCACCAGCTCCGCATCCGGAAGGCCCCCTCACTACGAACCGCTGACACCCTCCAGCCACGGCGCGGCCGCCAACGGTCGTGGCGCCAGTTGTCTTCCGTAAACCCCACGCCCAGACAGCAGATCGATCCCCCCTGAGCAAACCCACTGCGCCAGTCTGTGCCCCGCCCCCGGGCACGCGCGGCGCGGCAGGGCGGTTCTTCCGCCCCATCCTCCGCGTCGCCAAGCTGGCCTGAGCGGCATGTTGTGTGTGCTCAGACGTGCCCCTGCCGGTGCCCCTGCCCGTGCCCCTGCCCGCCTAGACCGGCCGGCCTCTTGCACCATGAGCGATGCTCCAGCCGCGCTGCCTGGCGTGCCTGCTTCGAAACCCCGCCTGACCTTCCACACACCCCGATGCCTGCCCCAGCCAGCCAGCCCGCACCCAGCCCGAGACTCGGCGCCTGCTGCCCGCACGCACCCGTCGCCGCTGACGAAGCGCAAGCTGTCGCCGCTGAGCCGCCGCGCGTCCTCCGTTGCCGCGCCGTGGATGGTGTGAAGCGACTCGTCGTCCATGAGTGCGCACCGCGTCGTGTAGGTCTGGATGACGTTGGGGTGGCTGCAAGCATCGCAGAGCAGGGATGGGGGAGCTTAGTGATACACCCAGCCGGAGCAGCGTCCCCTGCCTCCCCCTGCGCCCCTTTCAGCTCGCTCCGCTTTATATTGAAAAAGCCTGCCTGCGAGCGATTTCTGTGAGGTGCGGCCCGCAAAAACGGCGTTGCCGCTCCTGTCGACATGCGACTCACCTGAGTAGCTGGCCCAGCAGAGACTCTCGTAGCGTCACGCTATTTGAGTTTAAGCTGTCGGAGACCACGAACTTGATGGCCACCTTCGCGTCTTGCCAGAGTCCTGTTCGGAAACCGACCCCGAAGCCTTAGTGTCCTGCGCTGTTTCCATGAACCAGCACCTTCCTGGTCCAGAACTGCATGCAAAGGCTCACCCTTGAAGACCGCGGCGAAAGACCCGTTCCCGATGAAGGCCAAGTCCTTGATGTCTCCGACCAGCTCTTCGGGTCGACACAGCTGCATGTTCGACTGGCACAGGGTCTGCTCGCTTGTGAGCTTCAGGCTGTGGGTGTAGCACCCCGGCTGGCCCGGTACCGGCGGTATCGCTGTTGGCGCGGGGACCACTTTTTTGTCGCCAGTGGAGAGCTCCAGCCCCCCGTCTGCCGGGTCTGAGGACTGCATCTGTTCCGGCGTCGATTGTGGCGCGTCTCCGGAGCCCCGCGTGCCTCCTTTGTCCTTGTCCGAGGCCGAGGCATTCTGCAGATGCAGCGCCTACTGGTTCACGCTCATGGAACTTTTACGGCAAGCAGTTACACAGCAAACATTACGTACACCACACCTGCGTGCTCCGGGTGAAGTCGCTGCCGGCCTTTTCACCCGACTGGTTCTGCGACAGTGCACTGCTTCCAGCTTGCCCCAGAACCTTCGCTTCCGCAGATGACTCCAGCGGCTTAGATACTCCTAGTGAAGCCTGAGCGGACGCTGGCGACGGGGTGCTTGCTAGCGGGTTCGGCACTTCATCCTTGGGAGGAGCATTGCGTTGCGCTGACTGAGCTGGTGCTGCCTTGGGGGCCGGCGGCCCTCCGAAACATGAAAAGAGCGGCATTCCTAAAGGTGGGCCAGCCTAGAACTGGCCCAGCAAAAGGCTAGACGAAGAAATTGTATACGCAAGCGCTCGTTGCGCTGAGCTTAAGTTATGAACATTTCAAAGACGGTAGCAAAGCAGTAAGGAGGACTGGTCGATTCGTTTCTTTGAAATGCTTCTTGTTACAACGTTGAGACGGGCAGCGCCCATGCCCCCATGCCCGCCACCCCAGGCCCGACATGTACGAGCCCCCGGCAGAACATGTCCATTGAGCCGAATTCCCGTTGCCAGACCCCGCTGTTTGTGTGAAACTAGCACACAACCGGGGAGGAGAGTCCCGCTCACGCCGCTGGCTGTCCAGGCCGGGGGGCGCTCGTGGGGGCACCGCCTGACACGTGTGAGGCCAAGTTCCAACGGCCAGAAACTGTCCAGAACCTGGCCGGGCTGGCCCCAATCTTCCCATGCCCTGCTCTGACAAGGAAGTGGTTATCCCTCGCAAGGGGAAAGTGGGCTGGGCCCACGCCACGTCTCCAGTCTGAGGCCGCAAGCGTAACCTCATCTCACGCCGGGGTCAGTTCGTACAGCCACGGCCCGCCATGCGTCCAGCCACGTCCCGCTGACAAGCACAAACACAGCCAGCAATTAACCAAACAGCAGGAAATCCTCGAGCCACAACACTCCTCACTGCTGCGGTGCTACTGTGCTGTGCTATGCTTGCCAGCAAAGACCGCTAACCAGACACCGGCCGGCCTTAACCTGCGCTCCGGCGCCGCTTGTTGGGCGGCGCTGTGCTGTCCTCCTCCACGTGGCCTTGCCTGCACCCACTGCTACGCACATGCACGTCGCCACTGCTGGGCCCAGGACCGCTGCCGCCGGGCCCAGGGCCGCTACCGCTGCTGCTGCTGCTGGTGGGGCCAGGCCCTCCACCACCACCACCGCCGTCGCCGCCACCGCAGCGCAGGGCCGCAAGTCCTGCCCTACCTGAAATTTCGTCATCATCTGCTCACGACCCCCAATCTGCCCACTACCTGCGCCCGCTTAGCGCTGCTGCCCCGCTCATGGGTGGTCCCGCTGGCCTGCTACACGTCACCACCCCCGCCGCCGTGGTGGCACTGATGTGATGGCACCCCTGCAACGGCCCGACACCCGGCCGACATGGACTCCATCACCACCACCAACCCTGCCTCACCACCCCCTCAAATCGTGGCCCAGTCATGCAGGAAGAACCAGGGTGTGTGTGTGTGGGGCGGGGGGGTTGTAGATGCCAGCCCAAACTGAACGGGGGGGGGGGGGTAGTGGACTCCAGGCCTGTGAATAACACCGATACCGGGACCGAGACTCCATGAGTGCGAGATGGGAGGTTGTTCATTCCAGAACCCCACGCAAGCAGGGGGGCTTGTCTAGGCTTGTGGCGCTGCATGGTACGGGAGGCGCGCGGACGGACTGCACACTGGAGTTGATCTGCAGGTGTGGTCAATGTGGTGCTGGGTCGCGGAATTGCGGATACTGCAAAACGGCTTTTGGGGCGTCGCGTTCGTGTGGGCCACTGGGCCTGGCCGAGTGGCCGCGGCAGGGGCCCTCATCAGGGGGGCCTGGCGGCTTCTGCCTGTGCCGTGCCGCGCCCTATGCACCCCTGGCACCCCGACACCACTAGCTGACGTCAGAAGCTGCCACCCCTGGGGGCTACACGAAGCCGGACGAGGGCACAAGGGTTGTTTCAGCCATCCAAGAGCTGCCAGGATCCGAGCCAAGAGCCAATAGCACGGGCCCGTGCGTGCCCACTACGGTACTCGACTGGTGCCACCCACACGGCGCCCAAGAGCTCACAGGACGCAGCCCCGCAGCTAGCTGCACTGCCCTTCCGCGCACAGGGGTCATCGAGGTCACCAACAGCTTACAGCGTGGCGAGACGCTAGTGCTGCACAAGATCTACGGTACGCAGCAGTCGCGGTTCTGCCACGTCCTGTCGCTTTACCATCCAGACACCCACAGGCGCCTGTGAGTCCCCTTCCCCCCACCGCGGTCTTCAGTAACTGTCTTCAAGCCGAACTCGCGCCCGTCTCCAACCGGTTCCAACCGGTTCCAGTCCCGGCCGCACAACACACACACACACACACACACACACACACACACACACACACACACACACACACACACACACACACACACACACACACACACACACACACACACACACACACACACACACACACATTCACAGACACATTCAATCATTCACAGCAGCAAAGAAAACCCGGACTGAACCGAGCTGACTGTGCGGTTGCGGGCGGTGCACATCCCTACAACCAGGAACCATAACGAACGCCAGTCACAGAAGTTCAAAAGCACCTCACAGCTGCAACTCCTCCAGGCGAGCCTCCAGCCCCGCCGGCAGTCGCCACCGCAGCTCGGCACAGCCCCGCAACACCGCCGCCGCCTGCTTCCCACTGATGCCCGCTTCCTGCACCCACCCCGCCGGTAGCGCACCTTCGCCCTCGTCGTCGACGCCGAAGCCCGCACCCGCATCCGCCCCCAGCACCACACCTGCATCTGCATCGCCACCACCACCACCCACGTACGCCTGCTTCTGCTGGGGCCCCTGCTGCCGTGGCGCATGCGCCTGTATCAGCGCCTGCTGCGCCTCCACCGCCACCAGCTGCCCCAGCCGCGCCTCAAACGCAGCCCGGAACTGCGCCCCCGGCCGGAAACCCAACGCCGCTAGGGAGCGAAGCAGCGACGCCAGCTCGCGACCACCCGCCGCCGGCAGGCCCGCGGCGGCCGCCGCCACCAGCCGTCGCAGCGGCGCCGCCGGCAGCGGCGTCGCCGACACGCCGGCCGCCAGCGCCCACAGCGCCAGACTGGCGCCGCGCGGCGCAGCCGCACCGTCGCCATCAAATATAGCTGCTGCTGCTGCTGCTGCTGCTGCTGCTGCTGAGGTCGTGTTAGCGGTACACGCGGCAGCGGGTTGCCCGGATCGCTCCGTTGCGGCGTTGCCGGCGTTGCAGCCCGCCGCCGCCAGGGCCAGGGCCACAACCACACGGACTGGCAGGCCGCCGCCGCGATGGCGACCGCCGGCGGCGTCGGCTGCGTCGTCACTGAGGTGCACGGCCGACCACAGGATCATGCGCGCGGCCCGAGGGTCCGGGTAGACCGCATCGCAGGCATCCCTCCCACCACCACCGCCGCTCCCACCGCGACGATTAGCACTCAACCCTCGCCTCGCAGCCGCCTCGCCATGCGCCCCATCCATCGCATCACTGCCATCGTCATCACCAGCATCGGTGGCCGCTGCCGCCGCCGCCAGCTGTGCGTCCACGTGCGCCGCCACTGTCCGCCGGGTCCAGCCGCGCACCAGCCGGTCTGGCCGCAGCCGCATGCGCGCGAGGGCCTGCAGCGCCGCCGCCAGCTGCTGCGGCTCCAGGCCACCGCCGCCAGGCCCAGGCACTGGCCCGGGTCCGGGTCCGAATAACCCAGCCCGGCGGCCCGCGCTGCCAGTATCATCATTGCCATCATGGTCGTCGTGCTGGGCGTTCCGCTGCGGTGTGAATAGCGATGCTGGTGACGAGTATGGCGAAACGGGCGGCAGCGGCGGCGGTGCCGAAGCCGCCAGGGCTTCGAGCCGCCGCAGTGCCGCCGCCGTCCAGGGCGCCGGCAGCCGCGGCCGCCACGCCGCCACACACCACAGCAGGCTGGCAAGCAGCCGACCCGTGGCGTGCACCGGCGGCGGCTGCTCCTTGCTCACCGCAAGCGCCCCTGCCTCCACCTCCCTGCCGTGCCCTGCCTCCGCCTCGGGCCCCGCCTCCGCGCCTGCCTCAGGCTCCGCCTCCGCCGCCTCATCCCGCTCCATCATCTCCGCCGTCACCTCCAGCAGCCGCTCCATCCACTCCGGCGGCGGCTGTAGCCGCAGCCGCACGCACGCCATGGCTGTAGCAACCAGCTCTTCGGGCCGCATTGCCGCCAAGCTGGCTGTAGCAGCCGGCCACAGCGCCGCCGCCCACTCCGGCGGCGGCTGTAGCGCCAGCCGCTCCGCCGCCCACACGGTGTTGGCGAGCTGCTGTGGGCTGTAGCTGTGCAGCTGGCGGGCGGAGCGCAGTAGCAGAGCCTCGCCCGCCGCCTGCAGCGCCGCGTCAACTGCACGGGCGGCGGTGGCGCCGCCGCCGCTGGCAGTAGCAACCAGCTCGTGCCTCGTGCGCCGCTGCTGCTGCTGCTGCTGCTGCTGAAGCAACAACAGCTTCCGCCGCCGCTGCACCGCATGCGGCAGTAGCATCCGCAGCTGCGCCAGCGCCCACATGCCGTTGGCCACGTCTTGGCTGCTACAGCTGCCAGCGACACTGCGGAGGCCGGCCAGCAGCGGCAGCAGCAGCGGACGCTGGGAGCCCGAGGCCGAGGCGGGGGCCGGGGGCTCAAGCAGGGCACCTGCACACTCCAGCTTGGCCAGAGCCCACAGCGTGTTGCACAGGCCCTGAAGCATAACCACACATTATCACACATGCACACATACACACATACGTAGGCATGGGAAGGTGCCTGATCCAGTTGTATATCAATTAAGACGGGGACGACACACAATCACACACTGTGCCCCACAGCCCCTACACCGCCGCCCCTGCACCGCCGCCGCCGCCCACCTGCGGTGTGAAGGCGGGCGCCTTGCGCGCAGCTGCCTGCAGCGCCGCTGCGATCCAGGCCGCCCCGGGCTGGATCCGGAACCGTGCCATCGCCCACAGCATGTTGGACAGGTGCTGCGGGTCCGCCGCCGGCAGCGCCGCCGCCGCCGCCCGCAGCCACGCCGCCAGCCAGGGCTGCGGCGGGCGCGCGCCCAGCACCGCCAGCGCCCACAGCGTGTTGGCCAAGGCCTGGTGGTGGCAGTCGCGGCGGACAGGGCGGCGTGGCGGGACAGAGGGACAGGGTGGCGCAGGGAAGGCAGCGTGTGGGACAGGGTCGCGTAGGGCACGGCAGCGTGGCGGGGCAGGGTGGGGCAGGGCAGGGATGAGTTGGGATTGCAACTAGACGGGGCAGTAAGGGTGGGGAGCACCACGGCCAAATGGCGTGTGCAGGGTTCCCGCTTACTTCACGAAGGCCATACCCTGATCATGATCATACACGGGGACACGAGCCACTGAGAACCCGTGGCCGCACCTGTGGACCAAATACATCCTCCGGCGGCCGCTGGCCGTTTCGCCCCGCCGCCGCCGCCGCCGCCGGACTTGCCCCCACCTCCGCCGCCTCAGTCGCCGCGTGCGCCTGCGCCTGCAGCAGCGGCGCAGCGGCTTCCGCCAGCGCCCTCGCCAGGCCCTCCACGTCCAGCTCCACATCCTCCTCCACTGCAGCACCGGCAGTAGCACCGGCAGTAGCAGGTGCCGACCGGTAGCCCGGCAGTAGCAGCACGTGCGGTGCCGCCTGCTGCAGCCGGGCCAGGCTGTACAGCAAGTTGGACACGTGCTGCGGCTGTAGCGAATGAGTGGCGGCGGCGGCGGGCACGTGATACAGCAGCGCACGCAGCGCCGCCGCTGCCGCCCGCTCGGAACGCTGCTGCTGCTGCTGCTGTTGCTGCTGCTGCTGTTGCTGCTGCTGCTGCTGCTGTTGCTGGTGGAGGGGCCACAGGTCAAGGTACAGCCGGACCGCGCCCCACACGCTGTTCGCCAGAACGCGCGGCGGCTGCGGCTGCGGCTGCGGCTGCGGCTGCAGGCCCTGGGTCCTCGCGGGCTCCCGCGTGCTTGCACGGTGCCCTGCAGGTACCCCCGAGAACCGACCCCCGATATCACCGCCACCACCACCATCATGACTGCCGCCACCGCCCAAGCGCCGTACCAACGCTTCCAGCAGTAGCACGCACAGCTCCTGTGGCGTGCCGGGCACCTCGGCAGTAGCAGCAGTAGCAGTCGGCGCTGCTACGGCCGTCATGCCACGCACGCCCGCGCCCGCCACACCGACCGACTGCGTCAGCTGCACCCGCTGTGTGAGGCCCAGCAGTGCAGGCGGCGGCGGCGGCGGCACAGGTGGCGTCGGCGCCGCCACCGTCCCCGACAGCGGCAACGAGCCAGCTCGGGCGTTAAGGCCGAACCCAGATAGCGACAAGCCCCGAGAAGCAGGCGGCGGAGGGGGCGGCGGTGGCGGTGGTGACGGCGCACTGCCTGTCCCATGCACGGCGCCGCCTGCGGCTAGGCCGATGCTAGCGCCCCCGCCCCCGCCTGTGTCGACGCTTGCCGGGCTTGTCCCAGCCCCAGTCAAAGGCTGAAAGCTGCTGCTTCTGCTGCCGCTGCTGCTGCTGCCGCCGCCGCCGCCACTGTGCGCTACGCTGTGCAGCACCGCCGACCGGACCCCAAGATCCGTAATTTGATCCCGCTTCAGATCCAGATCCAGCTTGGCCAGGCGGCTGATTGCGGCCGCCAGGTGGATCTCATTGAGCGCCGCCGGCCCGCCGCCAGCGGCCACCGCCTCCGCCAGCTGCCGCCAGCTCGGGGCCGTGCTTATCTCCCGAGTAAGGGCGCGAGCGTCCATACCCACGCCCCGGGGGCCCGACATCGGGCCGGCGTTGCTGCTGCGATCGCTGATGATGGTGGTGGTGGTGGTAATGCTTTTGCTTTTGCTGATGCTGCTGGTGCTGCTGGTGCTGCGGGTGGTGGTGGGTGGGCTGCGGGTGCCACTGCCGCCCATGTCACAGGTGATGTCGCTGCCGCTGCCGCCGCGGTTGTAGCTGGCAGTGCTGCCCTGCCAGGGCGCAGGGCCGGTCTGCGCGACCGTCAGGAAACCGGCAGCGCCGGCCCGTCGTCGCATCGAAACCCTGGGTGCGTCATCCCCGGCGTCAGGAGGAGAGCCGCGCGATGGCGTGCCGAGCTCCGATGGCGAGTGCCCGCCCCCGCTGACGCTTGTGCTGGTTCGGTGCTGATGGCCGCTGGGGCTGGTGTCAACCACAAGCTCCTGCAGTTGACTCCGCTGGCTTCCACCGGCAACCGCGGCGCGGCTGTGAGCGAGCAGCGAATGCGCCCACGCGGGGCCCAGCACGGGGCCCTGCCGACCCAGTCTATCGGTTGCGCCATCGCCACGCTCACACAGCTCGGATGCGCTGTGTGATGCACCGGGGCCGCTCTGCAGGGATGTATGCAACGCGGAGGCCGAGCCCCGCGATATCAGCGACGCGGTCCAATGCGCACGCTGGCAAGCGCTCCTTGTATAGGAGCTTCGGTCAGCCCCTGAGCGATGAATCATATTTCAGATGTTCATATATGACATAACAAGGGAACAGTCTGCATGATAGGAGGCTCCCAGTGTCATGTTAGCAAAACTGAAGTCTTTGGCGATTTCTGCGCCGTGTTAGCATATTGCTGTATGACATTTGCTTATGCAGGGGCCAATTTGACGCCTGCAGGCAGGATCCAACTTGGACTTCTCGTCTACACTTGTGCCGGGCATGGGCTCCCAGCCATGACAGGAACACGTTTAAGATGGAGTAAATTCAGATCGCGCAAACTACCTTGTTGCACACGAAGTCAGGCTGGTCAGTGTGGTTCGTTGCGCACAAACAGCGGTCGACGATGGGCTATCATGCTGCGTTGAACCGCCATCGTGCATGCATTTGCATGTGCTTTGTGCATGTGCATGTGATGGCGATGGGGCGTCAGTCAGACAGCGGGGGGGGATGGGCGGCCGCAAACCGCACACATATAAAACGTCGACTGGAAAACCGAGAACCATCACAATACATGTTAGCAATGTAGATGTTGCACATTAGTCCATAGGTCAACAGGCTAGGGATAAGAACAAAGCAGCAGCATATTTTAGCTGAAACTAGGTGCAAGTTCACAACTGCGGGGCTGTCAGATAAGGGTTGAATGCCGAGAAATGTTTTAAATTTGATTTGCTGCTTTAGAGGCTGCGTGGAGGCTGACTTGTGGAATGGCGAGGGCGCTACGCTGTCCAGGAGGGCGCCCCGCGACCTGGATCGACTGCAGGTGATCATATCTAGAGCATAGATAAGATTTTGTGAAAGGAGCAGTACTTGTCCAGTAGGAAGACGGACAGGCGTTTGCATTCTCCATTTCCCGCTTTACTGTTTGCGGGGCCTGCAGGCTATCGACATTGTTGCCAATGTGTCACTGACCGGAGAGGAAAAACTCAAGGCCCTCAGCAGCTATTTTGGCGCCGCCTCTGTCAGGTGAGTGCGAGAACGTCACGAGCAGGAGCTCCGCACGTATGGTGGGCCGACTCTTGAGCGGCCATGCTGGCCGCCTTGGACATGATAAATGTTAAGCACTTTATATAAAGTTGGATTCATAATGCGCTTGCAGCCTCGCCGTGTTGGCGGACGACGGTATCCACTTTGTCATCGTTGCAACATCGCCCAGCGCCAGTCCCGCTGTCGAATGCTTCCAGCCGGGTACTGTCATCCCTGTAGCTGCCAAGTCTGCATGGGCGCCGAAGGCGGCGAGCGGGTGCCCACTAGATGTAACCGCGCAAGTTCACAGTGTTCCTAATCGGGACGACACCGCAAACGATGCCGCCGGCGCGCAAGCCCACAGCCCGGGAGTGCAGCAGCCCACGCCGCCGCTGGCTGGCAGCAGCTGCTTCGGCGACGCCCTTGGCGCCGCGTTTGCGAAGCTGTTGCATGAACAAGTAGGTGTGCGAGCGATCCCTTGTGAACTTCGTTACAGGTTGGTAGGGGTGAACACGCACATGTGTCAACCGTCCCCCTGCCTGGCGCCGTTGAAAACGCGCGTGTATGCGCGATGCAGCCCGCGCCCAGCAGTCGCTGGTGCTACGTAGAGTGAGGACTGATAGCTGGCTAGCTGCTCATGTCATATGTCGTTACTTGTGATCGCTCGCCACAGGTCGCCGTTCGTTCGGGCTTCGGCACGGCTCACATGCCGCCGTCGCAGCAGCAGCAGCAGCAGCCGCAGGAGGGCCTCCGCCGACAGCGTGCTGGTGGCGAAAGCGGCGGCTGTAGCAGCACCAGCTTTGGTGAAGACAGCGGCGGCTGTAGCAGCAGGGACGATGGCGGGCGCCTCCTGCTGGTGCCGCTGTGGTGGGCGCAGGAGCTGGCGGGGGCTCTCACAATCATCTGGGGCCCTCCGGCCGTAGCAACCGCCGCAGCCGCCGCAGCCACTCCCGTCAGGGAAGGGGCGGCGGCGGCGGCTACTGCTGCCGCCAGTGGCAAGTCAAAACGCGGCGGCGGTGGCAAAGTCAAGTCAGCTTTCCTCTCCTGGAGAAGCTCGGCAGTATCGGGCGCCAACAGGTTTAGAAACGGGCATGCCTTTCCTAGCGGCCCCGGCGGCAGCACCGGCAGCACGGATGGCGGCGACGGCTGTGGCGTCGCCGCCGCCACGGGCGGCTCCACACCGAAACCGCCGCCTCCACCGGCGCACGAACAGGAGCAGCCAGCTGTGCTACTGCCTCGAGAGGTGGAGGAGCAGGAGGCGGCGGCGGCGGCACGCCTCCTGACTTTCTTCCTGTTCCGCTTTAGCCTAGAACGCGTGCCGCTGATGCGAAGGGTGAGTCCGTACGACCGTACGTACGCTTGCGCAGCGGCGCCACCGGATACAGTGTACGGGCATGTACGCACAGTAGTGGCCTCTAAGCGTGCGTGGGATAGCAAGGCTCCAAGGGTTATTGAGGGTGCGTGCGTGCATGTGTGCATCTGTGTGCGTGTCCGTGTGTGTGCGTATGTGTTTACAAACCACAAAACGAAGCCGAGCGTGTGTGTTTGACGTGTCAGTCCGGTCGTGCCCTCTTGGCCCACACCTGCTGCCCTACCTGTGCTGCTGAACTGTCGTGTGCTGTATGCGCTGTGCTGACACGCTGCTGCCTTGCTGCCGGCGTGTGCGCGAACGGGTGTGGACGCAGGCATGCGGCTTGGCAGCCGCGGTGTACCAGTGTGCGAGGGCTGGCTCTGGTGGTGGTGGCGGCGCCAGCGGCGGCAGTAGCAGCGGCTGTAGCAGCGGCAGCAGCTGCTGTGTGGGGGAGCTGCTGCGGGTTCTGAGCAGCGGGGCGGAGGCGCTTCTCAACGACCGGCACCAGCTTTGGCACACGCCGCAGCAGCTCTCAGTGATGGCGGCCACAATGCTGTTCCCGCACACGCCCTCGGCAGCAGGTGTGGGTGCTGCCGACATCAGCGGTTGCATTCAGCTGGTGCGACCGCGGCCTCGAGGGGTCCAGACCTCCGGCGGCGGCAACGCAGCCGCAGCGGGAGCGCCCCTGCAACCACCACCACAACAGCAGCAGCAACGTCAACGACAGCAGAAAAGCGCCAAGCCTGCGGCAGCAGCCACGGTCGCCTTCTTTCCTCTGGAGTCACACGCACTCGCCGCTGCTGCCACAGCAGCAGCAGCAGTGGCAGCGACCCCGCACACGGACTGGTGCTACAGCCCGCTGCTACTGCCCACGTGTTCACAGCCCGGCACGCCGCTGTCGGCAGTAGCATGCAACCACCTGCTGCTGCCCCAGCGCCCAAGCTTCTCGACGCACCTGCAGCTACAGCTGCAGCAGCAGCTACAGCTGCAGCAGCAGCAGCAGCAGCAGCAGCATGACAGCCGCCGCCTCACCGGCTGCCGCGGCTACAGCCACATCCACAACCGTAGCGTCCAGAGCGTTGACCCGGAGCTGACGCTCTTGGGCCGGGCTGCTGCCGCCGCTGCTGCTACTGCCGCGCCTGCCACGGTGCTACTGCCGGACTGCGCCGCCGAGTTGATGCGGGAGGAGGGCCACGTGCCCCTCGACGTGATGATGGGCGCACGGCGGCTGGCGGCGCCGCCGGCTGTAGCAGCCAGCGCCTCATCGCAGGCTGTAGCATCAGGCGCTTACCACGCCACTGGTGCTGGCGGCGGCGGCGGCGGCGCGGTGGGCTCCGCGGCGGCGGTGTGTGCAGCGCCGCATGCAGCTGCTGC
The DNA here is from genome assembly GCF_000002595.2 of Chlamydomonas reinhardtii. NCBI lineage: Eukaryota > Viridiplantae > Chlorophyta > Chlorophyceae > Chlamydomonadales > Chlamydomonadaceae > Chlamydomonas > Chlamydomonas reinhardtii. The sequence continues at coordinate 688,947 of NC_057016.1, read as the reverse complement.
AGCTGTTGGCTGTAGCAGCTCGGGCCAGGCGCAGCAGGCCGTGCAGCCGCAGGCGCAGGGGCAGCCAGTGCTTGGTCTGGTGCTGTGCAGTGGCGGCGCCATAGCGGAGGGCTTCCTGGCGACGGTAGCACAGGATGCGTCCACCATCGTGCAGGTGGGTCGGCATGGGTATGTGTGGCGTCAACGGCTACGACACGTGTTGCCGTTGCTGCTGCGGCTGCTGATCATGCGTTAGGATGGCAAACGCAACTGCGACGAAAGCAACTGTAATAGCAAGCCATGCATTGGGCGTCTGGATGACTTTGCTCGCACGTGCGCAGATATGTGACGAAGCCCTGCGCGCGGCGCTGTCACTGCCGCCACCAGCTAGCGTGGCGGGCACTGCTGCAGCCGCCGCCGCCGCCGCCGGTGCTACAGCCCCCGGTGTCACAGCTGCTACCTGCTGGCAGGACCTACTCCTCCACGACGGCCACTGCGGCTGCCACAGCCGCACCGCGGCTGCGGCTACTGCGGCTGCGGGTGCTACTGCCATTCAAGACATTGTGAATGCTGACGTTGAGGCGGCTGCGCAGCAGCAGCAGGAGCGCAGGAGGATGCAAACGGAGCAAGAGGAGCAGGAGGAGGAGCGGAATGCCAGGATGCACGCGCGGGAGCAGCAGCGGGTTTGCACGCTGTTGGGCATGATGAATGCAGGTGCGTGGTCACACCGCAGTTACATGCGTGTGGTCTAACCTGTGCCGCCCCACCCCCCACCCACGCCATACCTACCCGCTCACCCACCCGCCTGTCCCCACCCTCGCCACGCCAGCCTCCCTTACCTGACGCATGCCGTGCCGCTCCTGCCCCTTCCTTTGCTGCTGCTGGTGCAGATGCGGGTGGGGGTGCCAGCCCGGACACCGTTGGGCTCGTGCACGACACGCCACTCGACACGGCACGCGTGGCCGCTGTACGGCAACAGTCGTACGGGGGCGCATACGGCCGTGGCAGTGGCCTAGTGGCCGTCGCCGCCGCCGCGCGGGCTGCTACAGCCGACGGCTTTGTGCCAGACAGTGTCGGCGGCGGCGGCGGCAACGGCGCCGACTGTAGCGGCGGCGGCCCTGGAGTCTCTACAGTCAGCGGCGCCATCGGCAGCTTCTCTAACCGCCGCCAACCGCTGTGCATGACGCGGCCGCCAGGTGGCGGTTTTGGTGGCGGTTTTGGCACCGGCGGCGGCGGCAGTGGCGGCGGCGGCAGGAGCAGTGACCTGCCAGCTGCTGCTGGTGCCGCCGCCGGCGGGCGCTCCGCGTCGGCTGCTGTGGGTTGGCGCAGTCCGCAGCCCTTGAGCGCGGGCCCGATCCGCACCGCCACAAACTGCTACGTGAGGGGTGGCTGCGGCACTGGCGGCGGCGGTGGCCACGGCACCGTCAGCATCGGCGGCGGCGACGTTGCTTTAATTGGCAACCATTCTCCCATGACCGCTTATTTCACCAGCGGCAATCTAATACGGACGCTTGGCGGCGGCGGCAGTGCTACTGCCATGGGCGGCGTCGGACCAGCTACAGCCACGGCGCACACCAGCCTGGCAGCCTGCATGACCCCATCGCACCCCATCTCGCCCATGCAAGTCATGGTACGTGACACACGCCACGCCACGTGCTGCCGCACTGCCGTCGTACCCGCCCGGGCCCGGTGTGTGTGTGTGTGTGTGTGTGTGTGTGTGTGTGTGTGTGTGTGTGTGCGTGCGTGCGTGCGTGTATGTGTGTGTGTGTGTGTGTGTGTGTGTGTGTGTGTGTGTGTGTGTGTGTGTGTGTGTGTGTGTGTGTGTGTGTGTGTGTGTGTGTGTGTGCGACTGGCCCGGTCGGGTCCCGGCGAAGTCTATCTATCTCAGCTCTAGACTGTCAGACACATGTACGACCCGTGCTCCTTATGCTCTCCAACACACACACTCACTCAATCACGCACATTCAATCACGCACACACACACACACACACACACACACACACGCCTTATCACAGATCCAGACCATCACCAGCAGCATCACACAGACCTTGAGCGCCATGGAGCGCGCCGACAGGTGCGTGCGTGTGTATGCGTGTGCGTGTGTATGCGTGTGTGCGTCTGCAGCGCTGCATCCTAGGATGCCACCAGCTCCCTCGACCGCCCCCCTCTCTACCCAGCTGTCTCTTTTCCTCTCGGTCTGCTCCTCTTCACCTCTTGGTTGTCCTGCTCCTCCGGCCTTCCTTCCCACACAACCTCACATACACCTCTTCCTCCCCCCCACACACACCTTCCTCCCCACACACACACACCCACAATGCCATTGTGCTCGCGCCCCCCCCACTTCATATTTGATACACACCATCCCATGGATGGCTACCCCCCCCCCGCCACACACACACACACACACACACACACACACACACACACACACACACAGCTGCACGCCGGAGCGGCAGTGCGAGGAGCTGTCGTCCCTGACGCTGGGCGAGCCGCTGGGGTGGGGCGGGCAAGGCGTGGTGTTCCGCGGCACACTGCACGCGCTGGAGGTGGCGGTCAAGGTGGGCGGGGGTGCGGGGGCTGCCAGTCTGTGTGTGTGCGTGTGTTTGTGTGTCTGTGTGTCTGTGAAAGGTTTATAGTGATTGTGTTGGAGAGCAAAGGGTAGATAGGGAATGCGTGTGCGCATGTGTGTGTCTCCAGTGGTGGTGCCGGAGGTGCGGGCGTCCTGGGCTGTTGGGCGGTGGGGCTCCGGGATCCACCCACCGCAGCAGCCGGAGCCTTCTGCAGGACCCAGCACGAGCGACTCGCCAGGGGCGGCAAGCAAGCGTGGCAGCAGTGGGGGCGGGGAGTGAGGCGGGGCTGGCACTGCGCTGCTGCGGCATGCATGCGTTTCTCACACATCAAATTTCCAGGTCCCAACATTTTTGCCGCGTCCCTGTCCCCATCTGCTTGCTGCCTACTCCGCCGTGTGCTGCCGCAGGTCTGTGCCTACACCGACGCCTACTCCACACCCACACCCACGCCGCCGCCGCCCCCGGCACCCTGGCTGCCCGCCACTGGCAGCGGCGGCGTCCCGAGCAGCGCCAACACAACCATCAGCGCCGCCAACACCGCCAGCGCCACCCCTGCCTACACCCACCATCACAACGTGAGCGGACTTGGACTTGCCCCTTTGGGATCCGTGGGGTCAGGCGGCCTGCTGGCAATTCCGGCTGCCGGCGGCCTGACCCGTGCGTCAGGTGTGTCAGCGGGCACGGTAGGATACGGCGGCGCCAGCCCGCCGCCGCCGCCGCCGCCGCCACACCTTCCAGGCGCCCACCACAGTTTCAACAGCTACAGCAGCACGCCCATTCGGCACAACGGCAGGACCCCGGGTGGCGGCGGCGGCAGTTGGGCTACTGCCGGCGGCGGCGGCAGCGACGCAGGCACCAGCGGCGGCAGTAGCAACGGCGGCGGCACCATGGCTGCCACGGTCGCAGCTGCTACAGCTGCTGGTGCCGCTGCTGCTTCTGCCACAACCCCCACAAGCAGCTCTCGCACGGGCTTTCGTGCTGCCGCCAGCGCAAGCCGCCGCGGCGGCGGTGCTACTGCCGCGGCGGGACCGGGGGGTCTTGCGGAGGGCGCGATGGGTTACGGCAGTAGCAGCACTACGAACAGCAGCAGGATGCGCGCCACACGCTTTGCGTCGGAGCCCCCGGCGCCGCTTGCTGCAGCCAACATGCCGACAGGAGGTCCTGCTACTGCCGCCGCTGCGGCTGCTACTGCTGCTACAGCTGGTAGCGGAGCAGCGGGTGTGTCGCCATCCGCCAGCCCGCAGCCGTACCGCGTCCGGGGCGTCAGCGTCGATTCGGCGGCTGCAACAGCTGCAGCCACACATGCCGCCACTAGCTGCGGTCTGGCGGCGCAGGCAGCAGCTGCTGCAGCCTTCGGCGCGGCGTCAATAGACGGCGGCGCCGCCGCCGGCAGTAGCAGCAATGCTACTGTGTTTGCGGGTTCCTTTGCCGGCACACCGGGTGGCACGACTGCTGCGACTGCTGCTACGGCCGCTGGCCTGCAGAGCGGTCCCTGCAGCAACTCTGTGAATAATGGGTGTGCTGGCGGCGGCGGCGGCGGCGGCGGAGCTCCGGCTGGGAGCTGCGTGCTGCAGATTGAGGATTGGTCTCGCATGGTCGCGGCTTTGGGTGTGGGTGCTGCCGCCAAGCACGACATGAACAAGGTGCGTGTGCGTGTGCATGTGAGCGATCCCGATAATCAGCGGGGTTGTGAGGGCGTGGGGACGTGCGGGAAAACGGCGGTCTCCTCCTGTCCTTGCTGGCGCCTCTCCGTCCGCGTTCTCCATTGCCCGGGTTGTTCCTGCCCACCTGTGCTGCTGTGTGCACCCTATCTGTGTGATCACGTGTCCATGTGTCCGTAAACAAACATGTGCTTTCGTCCGTGTGTCCGCGTGTCCGCGTGTGTTAAAGGGCACAAGGAAAAGACTGCGCAAAGACAGTGTATGCGATGCAGCAGCAAAGCGAAGGTTTACAGATGTTACCTGAACTTACCTCCCCGTGTGTGTGTGTGTGTGTGTGTGTGTGTGTGTGTTGCGCACGTCCGTGTCACGTGGCAGGTGTCCATGCTCCGCAACGCCGCCGAGCTGGCCGTGTGTTCGGCGCTGCCTTGCCACCCACACCTGGTGCAGCTCTTCGGCTACCACACAGAGGTCCAGCTCGTCATGACCCAACCGCCGCCACCGCCGCCCCATGCTACTGCCAATGCGCCTGCTGCCTCCGAGGCTGCTGCTACTGCTAGCTATGCGGCATCCGCGGCGGCTGCAGCAGAAGCCGAAAGGCCGCTGGCGCTGGTGCCGAGCAGCCTGGTACCGCACCTGGGGCTGCCCGTGGTGCAGCTACAGCCGCAGCAGCAGCACTTGCAGCAGCAGCTGCAGATGCAACTGCTACAGCCGGCGGTGTACGCGGCGCTACAGCCGCAGCAGCAGCACGTGGCTCTAGTGATGGATTACTGCGACGGTGGTGACCTGAGGACGGCAGCAGAGGCGGGCCGGCTGTTGCGTGCCCCCGAGCCGTGGGAGGAGGAGGCGGCGGCGGTCGCGGGCGGCGGCGGCGTGTGGGGCGGGCGCGTTCTCGACATGCGGGTGCGTCCATCCTGATGCTTGGTCTGCATGGCCCTACGTCTTGTCTGATTGCGTCGTCGTGTCCTGCTGTGCCGTGTCAGTTGGTGTCGATCGTTATTCTTGCGCACACGGCTGGATGTGAGATAGGCGCGCTGGCTATGGCTCTTTGACTCCAGCTCCGTCAATGCCGGTAGAAAGTAATACAACTCCCGAAGCTAACGCGAACATAATGTGGCGATGCTCGCACAGGCCATCTACACGACGCTGCTGGAGGTGGTCCTGGCGCTGCGGCACCTGCACCGCCACGGCCTGGCGCACTGCGACGTCAAGCCGAGTGAGTGAATGCGTGCATGCCTGACATCGAGATGAGCAGGATGGAGCCACGATGTAGAGCAGCGGCGGCGCTGTGTGTGTCTATCTATGTGTGACTTCTAGTGTCAAGTAAGGTGTCAATGCTTCAGTGTGTCGTGTGTGTTTCAATGTGACAGCTGTCTCAGACTCTGTCAGAGTCGGCGGTGGCGGCGGGCGACAGCTAGTCGGCGCTGTGGTGGTGTTGCCTGTCATGATGCCATCATGATACCATTTATCGACAGATCGCAAAGCCTTGTTGGAATGTATCTTGCTGCTCTGTAACCCTGCGTACTTGTGCTGTTGTGCAAATGAACTCGTTTTATTGCAGGCAACATCTTGCTACGCAGCAGCCCACGCGACCCCCGCGGCTGGACCGCCAAGCTGTCCGACTTCGGCTGCGTGCGCCTGCTGTCACAACCCCCGCAGCAGCACCAACAGGGGCAGTACGGAGCAGGGGCAGGCGCGCTCGGCGGTGGCAGCGGCCGCTGCAGCCGCACGTGCAGCAGCCGCAGCGGCGGCACATGGCCGGGCGGCGGCAGCGGCGGCTTGCCGAGTAACGGGAACATGACGAGTCCGTCTGCCGCTGCTGCGGGTGCTACTGCGGCGGTGGCTGCAAATGCCACGGCGGATGAAGTTCCTCTGTCGCCCGCTTCTGCCGCCCACGTTGGCGGCTACTCCGGTCCTCTCAGCGGCTCCGTCGCTGCCCCTGCCCCTGGGTTTCGCGCCCTGAACCAGCCCGTGGGGAGCTTCACACATGCCGCACCGGTGAGTGCTGCTGGGCAGCAGAGGCGGAGAGGGCGCAGCGCTACACTCGATTGGCTTCAAGTCGCGTCACGTGGTGTCATGTCTCACATGCATCGCTGCTACTGCCGCTGCTACTGCCGCCGCTGCTGCCTCAGGAGGTGTTTGTTCGCGGCGCCTGGCTTGACGCGTCCGTGGATGTCTACGCGTTGGGCATTGTCATGTGGTGAGTTGTAGTACGGTCCTTCTATGAATCATGTCCCTATCTACATGGCAACCTGCGGCACATGCACACACGACGTGTTTTGTTCCTCTAGCTTCTCTAAGACACGCACGCACGCACGCGCGTGTGTGTATACGGCTCACACGCACACAGGGAGCTGGCATGCCTGGCGCCCGTGTATCCGGGTCTGTCGCCGCCCGAGGTCGGGCGACTGGTGCTCTCCGGCGTCAGGCCCGTGTTTGGGCCGCACGTGCCCCACGAGTACAGGTGCGTGTGCATGCGTGCTTGTGTGGGCCGGCCGGCGCCGCGTGTCAACCTGCACCTCAAACCTCCAACATACTTTCCATGTCTATACATGTACCGTGCGGCTTCGCTTCCAGTCAAGGCCTGTCCATCCAACTAACCATTTCCCCGCCCACCGCCTGCTTGCCTGCCCGCCCCATTCACGTACACACCCACCCGCAGCGCGCTGGCCTCTGCCTGCTGGGCGCACGACCCCGCCCGCCGACCCACCTCCGCCGCCCTGGTGCAGCGGCTGCAGCAGCTGCTGCGCGCGCAGCAGGACACCGCGGCGGCAGTAGCAGCTGCCGCTGCTACAGCCTCCGCGGCTGCAGCTGCGGCTGCAGCTGCTACTGCCAGACCGTGGCCGCACCCAGCCCAAAATCAGCAGCAGCAGCAGCAGTGGCCGTTGTCAATGCGCCGAACCACCATCACCTCCATCCCGAGCGTCACCAGTGGATTTGGATTGGGATCTGGGTTAACTGCAGGACTCGGCGGGTCTGCTGCTTCCATCGCTGGGTCCGACATGGGGCAACTGACGCCTCTGGGACCCGCGCCCATCACCGCTGCCGCCCTGGTGACGGCGGCCACGGCCCACGTCTCACCGCCTGGCGTGAGCTCGCCCGCACCCGCGCGCGCGCCAGGTGCAGCAGCGGCAGCAGGCGTGGAGCCGGCGGGCATGCCGCCGGGCGCAGCGGGGGCTGCGGCGGTCGCGGCGGCGTTTGCCGCTGCCGAGCAGGCGCATCGAGCGTCACAGTCGCAGCTGCTTCAGCGGCAGCCGCGGTCGCAGTCGCCATCACCGCCGCCGCCGCTGCCGCCCCTTCATCAGCGGCCGCAACAGCAGCAGCAATTGGTGGCGGCGCCGTATCAACGGCCGTACCAACCGCCATACCCTGCCACTGCTCCCAACGCCCAACCAAGCAATGCCAACGGCGACGATACCACATCTTCATTACTACCAGTACCGTCGCTGCCGCCGGCGTTGGCTGACGTCATCTCGGACGTCGCGGGCGCAGGTGCGGACGGCGGCGCTTACGGCGGTTACGGTGGCGGTTACGGCGGTTACGACTGTACGGAATCGCTGATGCTGGGTGGCATCGATGTGAGCCCTCGAGGCGGCGGCGGCGGTGGCAGCGTGGCGGTTGTGCCTGAGGATGAGCCACTGCTGATGATGCTGTTGGGTGGCAGTGGCGGCCGCGGCGGCGGTAGTGGTGGCATGCACGCAGGATACGCAGGGGCAGTGGCGGCGGCGGCGGCCGCATCGGCATTCGGCGCAGTGGGTGTCGCGGCGGCGGAGTCTGATGGACGGCGGCGGCTGACCAGTGGATAAAACGCCGCGCTTGGGCCCGCCGGCGGCCGGAGTTGCTGAGTTGCAAGCAATGGTTGTCTGCTGCGTGCTAGCTAGTCAAGGGTTGCTAGATAGCAGCTAGCTTGATTGTGGTTTACGCGTTTACTGAATGAGAGGTTCGCTTTCATCATGTCCCGCCGGTTGGTTGGCTGGTACGTCAGTAGTTCTTTGCTCTCGCGCATGGGGGAGCATTGCGTTGATATAATGTATGCCTGGCATCCCAATTGCACGCACTGTCATGCATGCAGACAATACTACGGTAGTGATAATTGTAGCTCTTTATCGTTGCGTGCTTTCGTGCAGAACCAACAGTTGCAGGGCGGTCACTAGTCATGTATGTTCCTTGGTCGATGCGCCGCTAACTTTTTGAGGCTTTGATAAAATTATATGTGCCAAGGAAAGTCTGGCAACAGTAATTTGGCGTGTATGTGCTAGCTCTCAGCTGTCATGCAAGGTGCTCAGATTGTTGCGAACGCTCAACAGTCGTTAGGGACGACCGGGTGGTTGTGTGGTCTAGAGGTGGGCTGCCATGGGCAAATCTCAACAATGCATGCAACTGTGCATGGGCGCAAGCAGCCGCGCCGCGAATTGCACTGAATTTGAACTTGATCTGAAGCAGCTCCAAACCTGTTGCCCAGTCACCCAGAAGCTTTGAACATAGTTCCCTTGGTTGAGACAATTCCTTTCTGCTACACACACACACACACACACCATGTTGGCATTTGATGTGCTGTGAAATAAGATAGAGAGGGTTGGCAGGTGGTTCAGCTAGCTGCTGCTGAGGAGAAGCTGGGAGAAGCTTCGTTTCTGTCCCGCAAGGTTCTTGCTTAAATGCTGAACTCTTTCCGATAGCTGCCATCTGAACTTATTGAATTGGTTCGAGATGGACTGAATGGCATGATGCTCGCCGCAGTTTGTGTGTGAGACGCAGAACCATTGAACGCGCGTGCGTGTTTGAAATACATAGATGGTTTGAGGTGGTTAGTTGTGCGTGGCCGTGGGAACGCATGCTGCTTGTTGCATACATAACTACTGCTATGATTTCCATACTGTGGCCGACATCACATCGTTAAGTTGTTGCCTATCCGTGGCCTGGATGCGTAGGTTGTGGTGGCACAAGGTACAACACAAAAGTGTGCACGCTTCAGAAAATTAGGCATCACCCATGTATGGTACCAATTTAGCTTTCGTAAAACTGCGGCAGCAGGGCGTTGATCGTGCGGTGTGTACGGATGTACGGCATCGTACGGGGCACTGTGCAATCAGGGGACATTAGCTGCGGACGGAATGGATTTTGGTTAGATCCGTTGCAAACGATCAGCGAGACTGCACGAGCAGGTGAAGCGGTTCCCGGTGGAAGGGAAGGCATAGCAGCTGTGGCCGCCCGGTGGGGGCAGCGCGATAATCGTGGATGTGGGAGGCAGGTGCAGCGGCAGGTCAGTTGCATGTGTGGTCTTTTGGGGGGGGGGGTTACGCACTGCTGCTGCGTTCCCGATGTGGGGTCACGCACGCGCACGCGGCGTGGGCCGGATAGGCGGGCGGATGAGCATCAGTCACCGAATGCCAAGGGCGGGCGCCGAATGTTGGGCACACATTACCTGTATTATAAAGTACCGTACTGATACCTTTGATAATATTTTGCTGCGTTTTGTGCAGTTACAACGTTTTAGGTGCAGGGCGGCGAAGAGTTCACAATCTAAGCCCTCTTGCTGAAGGGAAACGGGAGGGATACCGTGCGTTGACATCAGCCTGTGCGGGGTTTTAAAAAGGGGAACAATGCGCATCCCCATGCGGTGTGTGTGTGTGTGTGTGTGTGTGTGTGTGTGTGTGTGTGTGTGTGTGTGTGTGCGTGCGTGCGTGCGTGCGTGCGTGTGTGTGACGTGGACTTATGCTGCTTGCTCCGTTCGTCTCGGTCAGACGTAGCGCGTGGCAGTCGGCGCTGGTAGGATAGATAACGCACGCGGAAACGGGCACCGGAAAGACTTAAGTGGCAACCGTCAGCATCATCATACATTACACTCTTGGTGGAACGCGCATGCGACTTCTGGCTTGAAGCGGGTTGCCGGTCCTTTTACTTAATGGTTAATACATTATTGTGATGGCGCAAGCGCGTCAGTAGTGACTTGTCAAGCGGCGTCTCACGCGAGAGGTCTGTGTGCCACAAGCAATAATAGAACGTGAAGCGATGTGTGTTTGGGATTTATCACTCGGGTGACAGTTGGTGGGTTACAGTCATGATTATTTAAGGAGTGAAGGCGTCGCCAGTGGGTGTGGGGCGCACGGTTGTGAGCTGGGGCCCCGAGGGAGGCACAAGAGAGTGTGCGATTGGTTTGCTGGGGATAGTTACTCATGCTCACATGCTGCCGTCTGAGTCGCGTGTGAGACTCAAAGACAGGCCAATGGGAATCACGGGTGCAGAAACGCGTGGCGGGGGCGTGGGTTACATCGTGCCCGAGTGTGCACACAGGTCTTGTGCACGCCAGCTGCCGTACCAGCGAGGGTTCTTTTTTCAGCCATCGATCTTGCTATGTCCGAACAAGCACGAGTCCGAGCAGGTAGTAAATGGTTAATAGAAATGCGCTGCAGTACGAGTGTATGGAGCGTAACGCATGGATGGATGTGTGTGGCTGTGCTCGCAGCGCTTTAGCGCATATGGGACTTGCGCACGGAATGCGCAGTGGGTTTTCTCGATCATATCCGCCCCCGCGTGCCCCAGCTGTACCGTAAGCCGGGCACATAGACGTGGCTTGTGGCTCCCACGTGCTGATTCGGAGGGATGCTGTCGGCGTGAGGTGTGCGGGTGCGGCAAATAAGGTTTGTGATAGTTTGTTGCTCAGCAGCGAATGGATGAACGACGTAGATATTGGAGGCAGGGCCGATGCCTAGGTGGGTTCCAACCAGGCCGTATGGCAGCAGCCGTATGCGCGACGTCTAGTGTACGTCGGAATGGTGCGGTCGTTGTCGTACGGCTGGTGCTGTCGTACGGCTGGTGTTGCTGTATGTCCCACCCCACGCGGCTACTAGGATTCGGTAGAGGCAGCATGCGGGCAGTTGCAGTTGGGTTGTGACGTTGTGACTGTTACGGTAGTTGAGGGGTCAGGGATGTGTGCCGTACTGTGGGTGGCAGCAGGCACCCTGTGTGTGTGTGTGTGTGTGTGTGTGTGTGTGTGGTGTAGCGCGCAAGGGAAGGAAACATACTGCGCGGGTGCCGTGCGTTGAGCAACCGTGCCTGCGGAGTTAGAGGTCGGGGGTGGGAGGCGGTTCTGAAGCAAGCCTGATGTGCGTGCGGTGGTGAATCAGTCAGCATGCGCACGGGATGCTTTGATTGCTCGGCGTGCGTGGGGAGCCGCCTTTTACTTACCTACCCCAAGCGCGTTGTGGTGTAACTTGTGCATGCCCAAGTTTTCTGTAGCACCTGGTTTGGCTATGTGCCTGTGGAAACCGACCCCGGCTATGTCCGGGCGATGAGGTTGTTCGGCCTCAGACTGTGGAGGGGCTCAGCCCCTTTTCCCGTGACCGGGGAACACTTGTCTGTAGCAAGCTGCGTTAGTCTTCAACACGCTGGCCATCAATACTACGGTATCCCAGGGCGTTCGGAAGTCTTTGGAGGTCCTGCGGCGTTACTCTACAATATCTGCACACAGTGAGACCCGCTGTGCCTGCACCGTGTCCCCATGATGAGCAGCAGAAGCAGCACATCTCTTTGAGATTGCAGCAGCCGGAAAAGCTGGAGGTTTTAGGTCCTCAAGAAGTTACCAAGGTAGTTAGGTGGTGCCCGCAACCAAGCGCTGCTGTTGGCGCAGCCAGCAGCTGCCAAGGCGAACTGGGCGGTCCACCGAGCCGGCGAGGGGCCAGCCACCTCTGCCCTGCTGCGTCAGCCTCGTGCAGGCCTGTGGCCCACTGGGCAGTGCGCCACTGCTCGTTATACCACCAGGCGTGACCGGAAGTCATCCGTTTGTGTGCTGTGATGCTGACAGCACCTGTCAGCACGACCGCACTCCGCAACAGGTGTAAGGTTGTGTCGCGGCTATTGCTACCGAACGGTGTTGAAGCCCGGGGCCCGTCACTGGGGCCCCGGTCTGGCGGTCTGCTGCCGACCCGCCACTCATGACATGTCGACAATGAGTCAAAAGACCCGACCTTCTCAACACCGTAACCCCCATGCATGCGCCTGCAACGCTGCTGCCTTCAGAAGCACCTCCACACCACCCAATCGCCTATACTTAACCTCGTGCCTCAACCACACAGAGGCACACACGCACACACACGAGGGCGGGCTTTTGATCCGTTGTTCAACAACACACACACACACACACACACACACACACACACACACACACACACACACACACACACACACACACACCGACAGCCACGCAGCCCTCGCCCAATCAGTGGGCAGTTGCGACGACACCTCGCGCTGTCGGGACCCAGCCCCACGGTCGCCGCCGCTGCCGCCTCCGCTCTCCTCACGGCCAACCCGGCGCCCTCACACCCTCCCCCACCAGCGTCCTGGCCTTGCCGTACCGTGTCGTGGGGCCCATGCCGTGCCGTGTCGTATCGTGTTGCGTTATGTCACCGGAACCCCAGACTTGCCAGGCCCTGCGGCCCGTGCCCAGTGCCCGTGTCATGCCACAGCCGCCCGCCTATACACACACACATACACACACACACACTACCCTAGCTGTTCCCTACCACTCCTGCCTCCAAGCAAACACTATATCGCCCAACAGCCGGACCCAGCCCCAGGTCCTCCAGACCCAGTCCTTCGTAAGATGGCTGCTGCGAATCCGCCAGCCCCTCAAAACCTGGCTCCTCAAAGCCGCATATCTGCACATCCGCATCTGCTCAGATCAGCATTTCGTCCTCCTCCCCCGCCTCGGGGCCTTCCTCGCCCTCCTCCTCGTCGTACATCGCCACCGGGCCGTCCGCAGGGCCGTACACCCGGATCCAGGTGCGGCCGTAGCGCCGGTCGCGCACCGTGGCCAGCGGCCCCAGCGTGGCGGGCACCTGGGTGGTGTGGGTGGTGTGGGTGATGGTGTGGGTGGGGGGGGGGATGCGGGTGTTGGTTTGTTGGTGGTTTGGGTGCGGGTGTTGGTGGTGAGATGGAGAGGATATGCGCGGGATGCTCGTGTTGGCCTTCGCGCGTGTGTATGTGTCAGAGAGGACGAAAGACGCAGGACTGCATGCATACAGTACGCGTGTGTGTGTGTGTGTGTGTGTGTGTGTGTGTGTGTGTGTGTGTGTGTGTGTGTGTGTGTGTGTGTGCGTGTGTGTGTGTCAGGTAGAACGACACGCGTGTTTGCTCACAGTTTGGCATTGCCGTTGTGCATGTGATGCCCCAATGCCCCATCCCCCATCCCCCGCCCTCCCATCCCCCCGCCCCCACCTGGTGGGCCAGCTGCATGGGGTACTCCACGAACACAATGGAGCGGTCGTGCAGCAGCGGCGATGCCTCCAGCAGCCCCATGAGCTCCGGGTAGCTCACCACGAGGTAGGGCGGGCACACAGAGATGAAGTCGAAGGCGCCGCCTGGGGGCGAGGGGGGGGCGGAGGGAGGGAGGGCGGGGGGAGGGCGGGGGGAGGGAGGGCGGGGGTTTATGGGGGTGGTTCATTCCGGAACCCAAGACAAGACCAAAGATTGGGGGGTTTGGTTGGTGGTTGGATGGTAGTTGGAGTCGGCGGTGTTAAGGAGGTTGGGGCATGGCGTTGGTGTTTGTGTGATGGATCCCCCCCACGCGCCCCCCCTGTGTGCCTGTGTATGTCTCTCCCCTCCCCTCCCCTCCCGCCACGCCGCCGCCGCCCCCCCCCCCCTGCTGCCGCCTGCCCGCTCACCCGCGAACCTCGGCAGCTGTATGCTCTTGCGCAGGAAGTCCTCGGCCTTCATGGTGTGCACCACCGCCTGCCGCTCGAAGCCGCACGTGGCGATGTTGCGCCCCAGGACCTATGGAGGAGCAGGGGGGGGGGGGGCGGGAGTTGGGGATGGGGGGTTTGCAGATACCAGCCCAAACGAAACCGAACCCAATGCAAAAGAGCCAGGAGGAGAGCGGAAGGTAGGAGGGGGCAGACAAGTTCCAAGCCCGGACTAAAGGAGGGTCCGAGGCAGAGGCGGAGAGGGAGACACGCACCCCGCACACAACACACACACACACACACACACACACACACACACACACACACACACACACACACACACACACTTTCTCCCTCTCCCCTTGCGCTTTCCTAGCACTCTCCCCAACACCCAAACCCCCCCCCCCCTAAAAGCACCCCAACACCCTGATCCCCACACGCCCAGCCCACACCTTGCGGCACACCCAGCTGTCCAGCTCTATGAAGTGGCACTCGCGGCAGCCGCGGCTGAGCGCCTCCAGCCCCACGCTACCCGTGCCCGCGAAGAAGTCCAGCCAGCGGGCGTGTGGCGGCAGGCCGCCGCCCGAGCCGGCCTGGGCCTGGATCATGTTGAAGATGGCTTGGCGCACCTGCGTAAGGGAGGGGGGATTTTGGGGGCGTTGGGGTTATAGATAACAGCCCAAACCAAACCGAAACCAGTGCAAAGGAGCGAGGCGAAGAGCGGGGGGTGCGAGGTTGAGGCAATGGGAGCAGGGTAAGAGCATCGGGAACAGGGAAAAGCGGGCAAAGCAGCAGGCGGAAGTGAGTGGCTGGAGGACCCCCGCCCCCCCGCCCCCCCCCCCCCCCCACACCCCAGCCCCCATTCCCCCCGCACTCCCCAGACCCCCCCCCCCCCCACACACACCCCAGCCCCCCCCACACACCCCACACCCCAGCCCCCATTCCCCCCCACACTCAACCCCCCAACCCCCCCCTCACACACCTTCTCCATCATGGGCCGCGTCATGGAGCCCTTGCTGCTGGCCAGCTGCCGCCCCGCCGCGCTGCCCGAGATGATGCGCATGCGGCTGTGCGTCTTGGCCTCAAGCACCTGCAGCAGCAGCAGCAGATGTTTGCAAGGCCGAACCACAACATCAACATCAACATCAACATCAACATCAAGACTCTCAATTCCTCATCCTAGCCGTAGCGCACTAACCAGGAATGGCTAGCAAGCTGACAAGGTCCCGGAGAGGGTCCCAGCGATTCCGCTTCTAGTCGAGTTTATGTAACTTGTGTTGAAAGAAGTGTTTACAAAAATCCGGCGCGCGCACCTGCCGCCCCGTGGCCTTCCGCTTCATGGCCGCCAGCTCGTCCTCCGCGGCGCGCTGGTGCTCCATCAGCTGCTTCACCTGCAGGGTGGGTGGGTGGGTGGGTCGGGGGTTTACATTCATGATTACGATAATCAAGAAGTGAAGGGAGGAGAGCTGATGGGGGATGTGTGTGCACGTGTGTGTGTGTGTGTGTGTGTGTGTGTGTGTGTGTGTGTGTGTGTGTGTGTGTGTGTGTGTGTGTGTGTGTGTGTGTGTGTGTGTAAGTCCCAACCCGCAACCCACGCACACCTATAGGCCTCAACTCCATGCCAGCTGCCCCCCCCCCCTCCCTGCCTACACCGCCTGTCCTGCACCGGGACGTCGCCCCTTCCCACCTTGTGTGGCTTGAACAGCCGAGTGAGGAGCGCCTCCTGCGCCTCCATGTCGATGCCGCTGGCGCCGCCAGTGCCGCCCCACGCCACGCCCACGTCCATCCCCTCCTCGTCCTCATCCTCCTCGCCAGCCTTCCCGCTCGCCGCCGCCGCCGCCGCGCCGGCTTTCCCCTTCTTGCCCTTGCCCGTCGCCTGCTGCGCCTTTGCGAGCTCGGCCGCGATGCGCGCCTCCTCGCGAACCTCGTTTTTCTTCTTGCCCTTTTTCGTTTTTATCACGCCCATTTCGCGAAGCAGCGAGGGCCTTTTGCCGGGCCCATGCAGCTCGTCCAGCCCCCACTCCACCTCCTCATCGGCGATCGGGTTGCTTCCCGGCAACCCATCTCCATTGTAGTCAAAGTCATCATCATCTGAGTCATCGTCTGAAGCGCGTCGAGGCGCGGCTCCGCCGCGCTTGGCGGCGGCTGCTGCCGCCGCCGCGGCGGCGGCGCTGCCGGGGCCGGCGGCGGCGCGGGCGGCGGCGGCGGCTGCCGCGGGCCGCGGCGCATCCTCGTTGAGGAAAGCGAGGGGGTCGTCGTCGTCGTCATTGTGGAGGGCGGCGGCGGCGGCGGCGCGGCCGCTGGCGCCTGCCGGCGCGGCGCCGGGTGTGCGGCGGAGGCGCTCGCGGCCCTCCTCGTCAAACTCCACCACCTCCTGCGAGCGCGATGGCGGGTGTGTGTGATTGCATTGCTTAATGGACCATGTGCGTAGCCGGCATAGGTAGATGGATAGCCCCCGCCGGCGCATCGGCAACGCAGGACCGCCCAGGCTGCGTGCCGCCCCATTGCAGGGTGTGTGGCACACACACGCGTGCCGCCTCCGTCCATCGCCCCCACCTTCTGCCCTCCCTTCATCCCCCCTCACCCCCCTGCTGCGACTCCCCCCTCCTGCCGTACCGTGGTTCCGTCCGCCTCCAGGTTCAGCTCGAAGTACTGCTGCTGCTCGTCCAGCGTGTCAAACCCCACCTCCTCGTCCTCGTCCCCCTCGTCCAGCTCGTCCGGGTCCACCCAGTCCTTCTTGCGGCCGGCTGTAGCAGCAGCGGCAGTAGCAGCAGTAGCAGCAGCGGGTGGGATAGTGGGTGGGTGGGACAGTGGGTGGTAGCGGGGGCCGGGTCAGATGTGGCGGCAGCAGCAGAGGTGTCAGGCCCCCGCCGCCACCGCGTCCGCATACCAGTCCCCGCAGCCGCAACCCCCCCCCTTTGGGTTCTGAAATGAACTACCCCCCCCACCCACCCACACACATGTACACCCCGAGGCGCCTCACCCGTGGCCGCCAGCCGCTCCCTCCGCGCCGCCGCCTCCGCCGCCACGCGCTGCTTCTGCTGCTGGCTGTGCGCCACACGGCCTGCAGGCGGCGGGCGGGGGGTGGGGTGGTGCGGGATGGTGTGGCGAGTCGCGGGGGAACGAAAGCAGCCAGACAGTCAGACAGACAGGCAGTCACACACACACACACATGCAGTACACACATGACATACATGCACACTTCCACGCCCTGTTTTGTGTAGGGCGAATTCCTGTGTGCCCTTTCCAATACCCTGTGCGCCCTTCCCCACCCTACTCCCGTGCCCTACTCCCCACTGACGACCTCCAAACACACGCACGCACCCGCCTCCAGCAGCCGCGCCTGCAGCAGCGTGAGGCCAGTGATGCCGGCGTCGCTGTTCTTGTCCACAAACGGCGTCCCACGCGAATCCGCACGCGCCTGCCGCTTCGCCGCCGCCGTCTGGGCCGCCGCCGCCGCCACGCCGCTCACTGCCGCTCCCGCCGGCCCCGCAGCCGCCTTCTTGTCTTTCTTCTTGTCCTTCTTTGCAACCGCCTTGGCGGCGGCGGCAGTAGCAGCCGAGCCGCCAGCCGGTGCTACAGCCACCACACCCCAGCCATCGTCGAGGAAATCGCCGTTGGCGCTGTCGCCGCCGCCACTGCCAGCGGCGGGGGTGGGGGTGGGGGCAGGCGCGGCGGACACGTACCCGCCTTCCTTCTCTAGCTCGAATAGCTGGGCTGCCCGGCTGCCGAGGTTGCTGGTGCTGGTGCTGGTGCTACTGCCGCTGCCACCCTTGCTACTGCCGCTGCTGCTGCTGCCGGTGCCGGCGGTGCCGCGCCGTAACCGGAGCGCGCTGGTGGCGACTGCAGGGTGTGGGGTTGTGTGGATCAGGGTTGTGTCAGGTGGGCTCACACAGGCAGGCAGGCCAGACCCAGGCGTACGGGACAGTGAATATATGAATGATGTGAGTGTGAGATAGCGTTTGGGAGGGCGTGGCATAAAGGAAAGGTCCTGGAAGGGGGCCTTGCGGGACGGAGTGCCGGCAACTGGCAAGGGTTCATGGGCTGCTGCGGCCGCGTTCTGTGGCGTGCAACTCCCAGCGCCGGGACCGACGACTCGGCACGTTGCATTTATTCGTGTCTTACCTTCTGCTGTCCTGACATGCCCACGCGTGGCGCTGCGTTGTGGGAGCGCTCCGACTAGTCCACCACGAGGCATGTGGTCTGCGGGCGGCGCCACCAGCCCGCCCAGCCGTTTGCTGGGAAGTAAGCTCATACGTGCTTTTCAGTATGAAAGGTGTATAATTCAGCGGTCACGACTTCAACACAATGTTGTTCCAGAAAGTTGGGCCCTTCAGCGACTTCCAGGTTCACCCAAACCGCTCCAGCAAAATGTCACGGGGTCAAATGTGACTGCATTAATAGTAAATAGCTTAGGCATAACCTAGTACCAGCTTCAGAAGGCCTAATTGCAATCGTCCATGCACAAGTATTAGAGACGGCTGCGTTCCGGGTCAATTATATAATACTCGACCTGCAACAAAACGACCCAAATCTAATCTGCCTGCGTGAGAGCCTGCTATGCAGTCCGCTGCGAGGGGCTGCCACGCCCCCGCGGGGCTTAGCTCGAGCTTGCTACGTAGTCGAACATACGTGCCGCCATGTGCACCTAGCAGCAGCGGGCGTGTTGTGGGCAGCAGGCATATAACCGCACGCGCAGCAGGAGGCAAGGGCGGGGGCAAAGACGACAAGGCCAAGGAGAAGGCCGATTTTTCTGCTCTCTGGGCGTTGCGTATTAAGAACTTCTTCAGTAGCCGCCGGAAGTATTTGCAGCAGGCGGAGCAAGTCGGGGATGATGACAAGGAGAAGGCCTTTAAAGCGGAGATCGCAAAGGAGGAGCGAAGCATCCGGGAGCTCAAAGACGAACTCGTAGCAATTAGCATGGAGGAGATCGAGGAGCAGGAGAAGCAGGGCGATCCCCGGCCGGCACTTGCGGCGACCGACATTGCGCAGGCTCGCATGGATCTGTAAGTTGCTGCGAGCAGCGGATGAAGGGTTTGGGTTGGTGGGGTGTTGCGGGAGGGGCAGACTGCGCGGCAGGATCCGGCAGGGGAGTGGGGTGTCGGGAGAAGGGGCTCGGGCACACGACACGCTCGCCCCCACCCCCCGGCGCGACATACGGCTGCTTGTGGAACTGACGATGGCTCCATGCCCCCGCAGCTCGCAGCCATGAGGCCATGACGCGTGTAGCTGGGCTCGCACCTGTCTAACCTCTCTCGCCTCGCCCCCGAGGGCCCCTGGGCCCTCGGACTGCCTCACCTCACAATCCCCGGACCCCCTCCCCCCGCCCACACACACAATTTTCCCCCTGCAGCCAAACCAGCCCCCTGACGCGCGCGGTGCTGGCGGTGGTGCGGGTGCGTGAGCTGCTGCGGGCGCTGCTGCTGCTGCCGTTCAGCGCGGTGGGCGGCGCCGTGGCGGCCTGGCAGGGGCTGTTCAACTCGCAGCGGTGAGTGGCTTGCGGGCGGCGTGGAGGGGTGCGGTGTAATGGTGTTGGAGAGGCGGGTTGGTGGGTGGACAAGGTTATGTCAAACCCGACTAAACGGCTTGGCGTGGCGTGGCGCTGGAGAGGAGGGTTGGCGTTGTGGCGGGAGGGGCGGGGCGTTCCAGGCGTGAGTACGGTAGGGTGGACGATGCGGTGTGGGGTGGGGTGGGTGGAGTGGGCGGGCGGCGAGCGGCGGCTGCGGGAAGGGAGGTGTAGGAGGCCCAGTTGCGGGTGGGATGCAGCACTGGCGACCTGATGTGTCGTCACATGGGGTCTTGGGGGGCGCGTGTCGAGGTGGCGGGCGGAGCGACCGGCGGCTGGCGTTGAGGATAATGGTGAGGGGTTGTGGACGCAGCTTGCACTCCCGTGCCGGTGGCTGCTCCACCACACGCCGACGCCCTTCTCCATTTGTCTGCCAGATCAATCATGAACGTTACGGTATATGCGCTGCATGTGTTGGTGTTGAACTCCCTGACAGCTATGAGAACTTCCTCATGTCCGAGGGAGAGCGCATCTGGGCCTGGCGCAACCGCTCGGAGAACGAGCGCTGGTTCTGGGAGGTGTTCGCGTGGGACCGACTCATATTCCGTGAGTTACCGTGATAAAGGGGAGGGGGAGGGGGACAAGGCGATTCAGGTGTGATGAGTTAGAAGGGGGGAAATGGGGATTGACTGTACGCGGCGTGGTGTCGGAAGGAGGGGAAGGGCGGACGGAAGGGCTAGAGGGCCGAGCCGGGGAGAGGGACACTGCCGTGGCGTGGGTGCCGGGTTGAGTCGTGTGAGAGCGGGCCCGTCACGCCCCCTGACGCCCACCCGCCTTCTGCCGCCGCTGCTCCGCCTCCGTCCTCCTGCAAATCCCAATCTCCTCCAGACCGCTGCGTCCCGTACCTCACATACCAGCACTCCACTCCGTCTTGCACTGACGGCACACGCCTTCCCCTGCCTTCCGCCCTCCCTTCCGCCCTCCCTCTTGCCTGTTTCTCCCCAACCCCCGGCAGCCATCCTGGTGATTGTGGCGTGGGAGTACCTGGTGCCCAACCACCTGGTGTGGGCGGTGCTGGCCCCGCTGGCGCTGCTGACGTGGATGAGCGGCCGGCTGCCCACGCCCGCCACACCCGAGTTCTGGATGCTGGCCTACTTCGGGTTCTACCGCAAGGTGTGTGCTGGGGGGGGCGGGCGGGTGGGGGTTGGTTGATTGCGGGGGGGAGACATCCCCAATTCCCGGTGAGGCGGAGAGGGCGAATGGGCTAGGCGGGCACTGTCAGGGGGGCACTGTCAGGGAGGGCACTGTCAGGTACTGGACGGCCATACCTCGGCGGCCTTCGACGGCCGGTCCACATCCGCTTCTCTGTCGCCCCTACGCCGGCAACGACGCGGTTCCAAACCTTGTGCCCGCCTGTCTCCCTCTGCTGCCGCTGCTGCTGCCGCTGCTGCTGCCGCTGCTGCTGCCGCTGCTGCAGGTGTGGCCGGACGCGGCGGCCTGGCTGCAGGGCTATGTGGTGCCGCTCATGGGCTTTGCGTGAGGAGGATGAGCAGCGCAGGAGGGCGAGGAGAGCAGCAGGAGGAGCAGGAGGAGGTGGAGGAGGAGGAGAAGCGGGAGGAAGCGGAGGGCAAAATTGCTTTTGTTACCAACGGGACCTGCTGACACAGCTCACGAGTAGCGAGACGTTCGCCGTCATTTTGAAATGAACCAAACAGACGGCGAGGAGGACGAGGGCAAAGCAGGCGCGCGACCGCCACGAGAGCCTGGGCAAGGGGATGGGAGGGGGTCTTGTGGGATGGGGTCACGGCTCGGGGGTACTGCGCGCGGTGGGAGGCAAAAAGGAGGGAACGTAAAGTAGGGGGTGCGGGTCTCCGTACGGACTAGT
This sequence comes from Chlamydomonas reinhardtii, assembly GCF_000002595.2. Taxonomy (NCBI): domain Eukaryota; kingdom Viridiplantae; phylum Chlorophyta; class Chlorophyceae; order Chlamydomonadales; family Chlamydomonadaceae; genus Chlamydomonas; species Chlamydomonas reinhardtii. The sequence goes on along the minus strand of NC_057016.1, from coordinate 667,671 downwards.
AAGACAGGACCAATGGCTTTCTTGGACGCCTACCGGTGCGTTGTGAGACAAAATGACCAATGGTGGCCAATCTGGTCGCCTGTTGTAAACCTGCTAACAAATGTGAGATCCGTACATCTCTTCCAGTCCGTAACAGACTGCCAGGCTGCAACACGCCGCCCAGACCCAGACGGACACTGTCGCAGTGTCGCCGGTGTGCGGCTGTGACTCCTGTCAGTCATGTGAGCCGGCGTATGGCTGTGACTCCTCACTCCTGAGAGCACGCGCCCCACTGGCTGGAGCCGGGCGGCCGTGTGCCACCTGCCTGTGCCGCCGCCGCCCTGCCAGGCTAGCTGCCTAGGGTACACAGCTCAATGTCAATGTCGGGTGCGCATTGGTTGTTGCTTTGTTAACGCACGTCACGCTAGTGTCATTCTGCAACTGCATTCTCCGCACAGGAAGAGCTGGTCGTGCATCCACTCAACCCTACATACCCGTACCGTCATTTATGATTGCGGCATTACAGGAGAGGACAACCCAAGCGCGCTAGCACGCAGGGGCCATCTATGCTCTGGGCTTTCAATCACCCACGAGTTTGGCACGGCCTCCGGAGGAATCCCCTCTCTCCGCGTTCGCCGGTTGCTCAAGTCGCCCTGCAACCCAAAGTCGTCATGCCGTGTCAACACGCCACGCCACGCTAACCCACATGAACGCCTTCCCCCACAGCACACACCGTGCCCCCCGACCTCCGCGGCTCTAAACCACAAACCTCGGTCTCATCCCAAATCGGCGCAAATCAGCGCGTAAAAAAGCGTACACAATCGTGGACCTCAATTAGCGGGAGCAAGCACACACACTATAGTCTACTTGGCCCAGGCTATCGTCAATGGGGGTTGAGGCTAAGAAGCTTTCCAATCAGATGATTTTTGGATAATCAATCTCCCTGAACCGGTGTAGGCAAACCATTCTCATCACGAAAAAGAGCTCAAAGCCTGGTGCCATCCACACTCACCTTAACCTTCACGCTCACACACACAGCACATAAGGGGTTGTTGGGACCGAAGAATCATTGGCGGCCGCACGGAAAAAGCCCCAACCCAACCACACGGGTGCGCCGCTTACTCCTCCCACAGTACACGCGCACACACACAGGCAAGCGCACGCCACGCCCCTCCCGCCGGCCTCCCCACGAGGAAGCGCCGAGCGTAGCGGGGGGCGCACGTGCGCGTGTGGTGGTGTGCACGGTGCAAGAGGCTCGGCAACACCCACGCGCAGCACAGCTGACAGGCCCGCCGCCGCCAACGCACGTAAACCTTGCCCTCACAAACAAGCCCTGCTCACACAACACTAGGAGCCAGCGTCGCGTTGCTAACGAGTAGACGGATGTTCCACTGCACAGGCACGCCGCCGCAAATAAAACGCCGCAGAAAAGAATCATCTGTAGCATTTGCGATGCCGTCCGCGCAGCCGCTTCCGTCCCACCCCTCACGACTCGACACTCACACCCGCGCATGTGAACATAGCCGCCCGCAAGGTGGCCCAACGGGGCGCGCCGGAATTGCGAGGGCGGCCCAAGAAATCGTCTAAAGGTTTTTTGGTTATCGAATCTCTCCTCCTTCAATCGCTTTAGCGTTTGCTCCTGCAAACCGTTTCCACACCAGTCCTCTTCCCTGCTCCTCCTTCCCCACCCCTCCTGCTGCACCCTTCAGCAGCGCATAACCAGCAGAGCACCTTGCAGCAATCACATGCCACTTCTCTGGATCATCCTACATAAGCAAGTGCGAGTTGCAGCTTTGCACCCAGCTGGCAGCGGCGGCAACGACGACGACGGTGGCGACGAATTGAATCATCAGGGTATCAATCAAAAGGAGTGGCGGAGCAGTCTTGTAGCTGGCTGATGGTTTTCCCCCCAGGCTCAAAACGAATCACACTCTGTCCTGGGACGCATCCCACCAGCCACGGCCACAAGGCCGCCCCACCTCCCCGTGTGCTCACCCGCCCTCCATCCTGCACGCCCATTCTCCTGGTGGAACAACCTCGCCTGCCTCTTCCCCCCCACCACGACACGTCGCTCACTGGCTGCCCTCCGGCGCAGCCGCCGGGGCGGCGCCAGCGGCGGCGCCCGCCGCGGCGGCGGCGGAGCCGCCCGCCGCCAGGCCCGCCAGGGCCGCCATGGTCGCAGGGTCCAGTCCGGCGGCGGCGGCGGCGCCGCCATTGGCGGCGGTGATGCGCTCCAGCAACGCCTGGGCCGTCATCAGGTTCTCGGGCTTGCTGTAAAAGGCCTCCAGAAGGGACGCGAGGGCCGCGCCGTCGCCCGCGGCGGTGGCGGCCGTGGCGGCGGCGGCAGTCGGAGCGGGCGCAGGCGCGGGCGCCGCAGCGGCGGCGGCAGGGGGCGAGGCCGGTGCCTCGGGCGCCCCGGCCGCGCCGCCCGTAGACGGCGCGGCGGAAGCCGTCGACGCGCCACCGTCGGAGGCGGCCGAGGAGGCGACCTCAGCGGCAGCCGGGGCCGCAGCCGGAGCCGCGGGAAGCGCCGGTGCAGCCGACACCGGTGCCGGTGCCGGTGGCGGCGGCGCCGCCGGCGCGGTGGCGGCGGTGACGGCGGGGCCGCCCAGCATGCTCTGCAGGTTGCTCAGCATGGCGGGCGACAGCGCACCCGCGCCGCCCTGCCCACCCGCCGCCGCCAGCAGCGCCGCCAGGGAGTCCAGGGACGGCGCCGCCGCCGCTGCCTCCGGCGCAGGAGCCGCCGCCACCGCCGGAGCCGCGGCCGGCGCTTCCTTGGTGGCACCGTGGCTGCCGCCCAGCGCCGCCGCCAGCATAGCCATGGCGTCAGCGGGCAGAGCCTGTGCCGCCGTAGGCGCGGGCGCGGCGGCGGCAGCGGGCTCGGCGCCGCCAGTCAGCATCGACGCGTCCAGTCCTAGCGCCGCCAGCGCCGCCGTCAGGGCTGCGGCCGAGCCGGCGCCGCCGCCAGCGGAGCCCGCCTGCTGCTGTGCCGCGTGCTGCTGCTGCGGCTGCGCAGCCGCCGCCAGCGCTGCGGCGGCGGCCGCCGCCAGCTGCTGCTGCTGCTGCTGCTGCTGCTGCTGCTGTTGTTGTTGCTGCTGTTGTTGCTGTTGCTGCTGCTGTCCTGCCAGCAGCCCCAGAAGCTCCATCGCCAGGTTCGCCTGCGAGCCTTGCTTGCCGTCACCGCCGCCGGCATCGGCGGCCCTGGGCGCGGCCGCGGCAGAGCCGCCGCCGAGGCCCAGCCCCGCCAGCTGCGCCGCCAGGCGGGTCTGCAGGTCCTGCTGCCCGCCCGCCGACGCACCGCCAGGCTGCGCCGCCGCCTGCTGCAGCAGCTGCGCCGCCAGCTTCAGCTGGAGGTCACCAGCGGCGGCGCCGCCGGCGCCGCCGGCACCGCCGCTGCCAGCCACGGCGGCGGTCAGAAGGCTCGCCAGGTTGGCGGGCGCGCTGGAAGCCGGCGGTAGCGGCGGCGGCGGGGGCGGCGCCGCCGCCGCGGCAGATGCGGCTGCGGCCGCCGCCTGCTGCTGCTCCACCATTTGCAGGAGCTGTAGCAGCCCGTCATTGGAGGCGGCAGCCTGGGAGGCGGCGGCGGCGGCGGCGGACTGCGAGCCGCCGCCGGGGCCCGAGGTGGTGTCGGCGCCGCTGCCGCCGACGGCGCCCAGCAGCTGGGTCAGCGTGGATGCGGGAAGGTTCTTGAGCATCTGCATGTGTGTGTGGGCAAATTGCATTACAAGAGAAATTATGGTTCGGGTCGGTTCGGCTCAGGTCGAATGAGAAGGCGAGAGGGTCCTGGGGCGGCTGCCAGCTTGCAGCTACGCCTTGGTGGGTTTGTACCTGCGTGTGCCTGCCTAGCACCTGACTGACTGCCCGGTTTCCATTCGCAGGCGTGTGTCTGTGCGCTAAGCAAGCCCTACGTTGGGGATGCCAACGCCGACGCTGACAGCGCGGCCCCAAGCACTTACGTCCATGCCGTTGCCGCCGCCGCCGCCGCCGGCCTGGCCGTTGGCTGCCGCCGCCGCCTGCTGGCCGCCCAGGGTGGCTGTGTTGGGCCCCAGGATGTTGGCAAACACCTTGAGCGCCTGGATCTGCTGCTGGACCTGCTGCTCTGCGAAGCGGGAGCGCGGGTTGCGGGTTGCGGGGCGGGGCGGGGCGGCGGAATAAGGTTTAGCCAGGTTAGGTAGGTTAAGCGAGGTTAGGTAGGTTAGGCAGGTTGCGGTGCGGTAGGACACACAGGGGCTAAAAGGGAAAGCGTGCGCGCGTGTGTGTGCGGGGGGGGGAGCAGGGCTGTGCAGTGCAGGTTGGGGCATGCAGGCGGAAGCGCAAGGTAGTGGCGCGGGCTGGGGTCGTGTGGAACATACCCAGAACACCTTGGCGGGTTGCCTGCCTTCCGGGATGACCCACATGTGCCATCACGCGCCTTACAAAGCCGCAACGCATGTGGCCCAGGCCTATCCAACCCTGTAGTGCGCCCTCTGGCGCGGTGGGGCTTGCCCCTCCCCCCCCCCCCCCGCCCATGTTCCCCCCTCCGCAGCGGGGCGTTTCACACCCCTGTACGCATCCCCCCGCATCGCCCTTTACCCCACAAGGCCACAGAGCCTCTCCAGCCGCACCTGCAGCCAGCTCCGCCTGCAGCTGCTGCTGAAGCCAGAGCGGGTCCTCCTCCGGCTTACGCAGCTCGCTCTCAGTATGTGCAAAGAAGCACACGCGCCTCTTGCAGTTGGAGCCATCCGTGCACATCTGTACATATACAAAAAAAGATATTACAATGCGACGCTCGCAAAGCTTGCACGCGCAGGCCTGGAAACCGCGACCGACCAAGAATCCCGCACCTGGGTGCGGTACCGGCTCGGATGCAGCCAGCACTCAAAGACTCCGTGAGCGAAGGGGCACGCATCGCCGCGGCGGCAGCAGCCGTTCTGTAGGGCACAAAACGCGGGATGGATGTGACGTCGCCCGCACCCGCGCAGGCGTAAAGCCCCTCTGCGCAATACGCTCCATTTTACAGTTCGCAGGAAAAGCTGGGCCACGCGGCGGGAGCGCACTCTGGCGCGAAGCTGGTCTGACACGAAGCGCTCACCCGGCGAAACTCGGGGCAAGCCGTCCCCGAGTAGCGGTACTTGCGCGGGTCCCTGCGCTTCGCCTTCTCTCCAGGGTGGGCAAATGGGCACTGCGTCCAGTCGTGAGGCCGTGCGCGCGGGCAGCGCTTCACCTGTGGGGGAATTGTGGGCTTATGCGTAAGGTCTCTGAGCCGCGAACAAGCAGCCTGGTGCCGAAACTCACCTTGAACTGAAAAATGCGAAAGTCATCTGAGCTGAAGGCCGCAGCGTCCAGGTCGAACACCACCTCCTGCGCGCGCGACAAGGCAGAGCATGGAGCGAGAGGTATACCTTCATACGTGTCCTGCCCAGCGAGCAGCCGATCGCGCGACACAGGGCACTGATGCATAGCTACCTTGTTCGCCAGAGCGTCCATGGCTGCTGACCCTGTAGAGCTAAACCCAACGGAGTCCAGATGCCGAGTCGCTCTGTCACCGAACTGAAGCTGAGCACGTTCGTAAAGAATGGGTACTTGGTGCTGCGACAGCGGTGTGTCTGTGTGTGCCCGCTGTGCAAAAAGAATAGCGCGGCAGGGTGGGACGAGGGCTTTTGGGGTCCAGACACACGCCCCATCGCACGATATTTTCTTAGAAGCAGGCTTTTCTCCCGCTCCCCCACCCCCGGTCTCCGCAGCTCGTCCACCCAAAACACGCAGCCGGCCAGCATTAAGCCCGCACACAATTACCACGTGATTTGTATACGTCCTCGGGGCTAGAGCAGCGCGGCCCTCGGCGCCATGGCGCCACGCAGGCTTAGGGCAGGCTAGGGGCAGGGGCGGCCGGGCGGCTACAGCTCCCCGGCTCCATCCCTGCGCGCAGGCTAAGGCCTAAGGGCGGGGGGGGGGGAGAGGGGGCGGCTCCACACTGTTCCGCAGCTGGGGTGCAGCACATATTCGAAGCGTCATGGATCGACACCCACCCCTCCCCGCCCCTTCGTCGCAACGCCACACGCCACGTTGGCTGCCCTCTGTGTGGGGCCGTAGCCCCCCCTGCCCCCATCCTTAAGCCTGCGTGGAGCAATGGAGCCGTGGAGCCATGTTGAAAAAGCTGATGGCAGTTCCATGCACCGGTTCCATGGAGCGCTTGGAAACGACCTGTTTCCAGGAGCCGTGGAATGGGTTGTTCCGTAACCCCTTTTCCAAAGCTCCAGGGTTCCATGAAACGGGGTTGTGCGGCTCCACACGACCATACGGATCTTCCACGCTCTAGTGCAGCTCAGCGTGCAAACCTTGCCCATAACACCGAACTCGGTAGCGTATATCCTTGGTCCATTCAGCACGGCCCTGCCTCACCAGTTCGCTAGCCATGTTCGCCAGTGTCAGAACCCCACCTGCACCCGCACCCCAAAGAAGACGAATCGCCAGCATCCGACCACCCACCCCACTCGGCATGCACACATCCCCACCTCCTCCTCCGACCCGCTCACTCGCGAACTAAAGAACACATACCATATCCACCAGCTACGCTTCGCCACCTCCTGCCGCCTCGTCCTTTGACCCGTCCCATCTCATCACGCGGCCTCAGAGCCCGTGGCCTCGCCTGCCCCCGACGCAGCCGCCGCCGACCCAGTCGCCGTCGCCGCTGCCACCGAGGCCGCCGCCGAGCTGAGCAGCGAGTGCAGCAGGATGCCTGTGGCCACAGACACGTTGAGCGAATCCACAAGGCCGCGCATGGCAGCCCGGGCCGCGGGCGCCGCAGCGGCAGGCGGCGGCGGCGCGCCTGCGGCTCCGCCTGCCACTGGTGCTGGTGCTGGTGCTGGTGGTGCTGGCGAGGAGGAGGCGGGCGCCATCTCCACGCGCACCAGCCGGCTACAGGCGCGGCGCGTGTTGGTGCGCAGACCAAAGCCCTCGCTGCCTGCGCGTGGGTGCGGCGGCGGCATGTACGCGCGCGCGCGGGCGTGCGTGCGTGTGAGAAGGAAAGCGATTGGCGTTGGCAACGCGCATGTAAAGTGATAATTGGAAGCGCACTGTCAATCGTGCATCTTGCGCACGCCAAATGGATCTCGTTACGAAACGGTTAACAATGGACGCGTGTGGCCATACATCCTGCACACGTACGGTAACTCTATGTACGGGTTCTAAGTGCCGCAGACATGAAACCAACGACTCACCCAGCACCAGGATGGTGGGTCCGGTCACGGCCACTCGCCCCACCGGCTCGCTGCCGCCGCCCGCCGCCGCGCCCAGCACCGCCCAACCCTTGAGGTCGCGTGCGTCCATCAGCGTGCGCGGCAGGTTGTGGCAGCTGTGCAGCGGCAGCGCCTCCACAGCGCCGGCGCTGGCCTGTGGGGAGTGTCGTGGGTGGTTTTGATGAGCCAGCGGGGTTGGAAGCGGGGTGGAATCACGGCACGTGTGTGCGTGTGCGGGGATTGAAAGGACTTGACACGGCACTATGCGATTAAGGCTAGGAGAAACGGACGGCCTCCCCCCCGCCCACAGTCCCCCGTGTGCCCCCGCCTCCGGTCCATCCCACCCCACCAATCCCAACACACGCCCGGCCCGGCTGCGCCCACCTTGGAAACCACGGGCGACAGCGGCGCGCAGTTGCGGGAGCAGGCCAGCACGCCCGCGGCGCCCAGGCAGTAGGCGGAGCGGACCACCGCACCCAGGTTTTGCTGCGGAGAGAGGGCGGGAGGGGGGGGCGGAGAAGAGGAGTGGAGGTGGGCAGGGGGCGGATGGAGGGAGGCGCTACAAGAACCAGACCTCCTCAAGGTAGGTATGGGGCGGATGGAGGTTTGGTCGCAACCGTTGGCAGCAACACGAAACCCAGGTGCCTACGGAGGAAGCATGCGGAGTCCAGAGTCCCCCAATCCACAGTCCCAATCCACAGAGCCAATCCACATTCCACGTCCCAGTCAAACACACACACACACACACACACACACACACACACACACACACACACACACACACACACACACACGTTGCCATTTTGCCTGCCTGTGGCACTTCTGTGCTGCCGCCCTATGCCTTTACTTCTCTCTCTCGCTTATAGGTAAGACTGGCTATGGACTGTGGACGAGACCCCGGGGATTAGGCGTGCCCGGTAAACGTTGTAGCGCGTCGCCGACGCGGAGCATGGCAGCGCATGCGGGTGCATCTCGGAGACGAGGCTGAATGCCAAACGCCCGGGTAGGGGGTTCCAGGCAACATATGCGGGTGAATATGCTCAAGGTGACAACTGGGGCAACATCGACAAACGCGGAGCTCGGTAACCGGCGGGGGTATTTGTGGGTAACTGCGCGCGCGTGTATGGCGGACTGTTCCGTTTGTTTTGTTTAACACACACACACACACACACACACTGTCTTTGCGCAACGTTTTCCTTGTGCTCTTTAACACACACACACACACGCACACACACAAACGCACCGGGTCCACCACCTCATCCAGCGCCAGCCACACAGGCGGCGGCGCCCCCGCCTCCGCCGCTGCCGCCGCCGCCTGGGCCGCGGGCGGGAATTCGTCCATGTGTGTCCAGGTTAGCGGCGCCACGTCCAGCACCAGACCCTGGCGGTGGGGGTTTGGGAGGAGGAGGAGAGAGGGGTTGGTGGTGGTGGTGGTGGTGGTGGTGGAAGGGCTGGTGGCGAGCGAGTGCAGGGTGACAAGGAGAGCTGTCTGCGGTAGCAGCGGTTGGTTGCAGCGAGCTCATATAGCATAAGCTACCCGTTCCCGCGTCTGTCCGTGTCTATTCCTGACCAGGTATGGCCACAACAAACCCCCGAGCCCCCGGCCCAAACCCACCCACCCAGGCAATGGCCCCTTCTGACCTGGTGCGGCCGGTCCTGGCTCATGAGGTTCAGCTCGTGCCGCCCCGCCCGCACCACCTCCACTCCCGCCTCGGCACACAGCGCCTCAACCTGATGGGGGTTCAGCGAGCAGGTGGGCATGAGTCTTTCACTCCTCACATTTACCCCGAGGGCTTGCGAGGTTATCCAGGCACCGCCGCACTGGTCAGAGGCCACCGCCAAGTGGGTTAGCGGCAGCGGTAGGGGCAGCAGCAGCGGCAGCTGCTACATCGGACCATGATCATGGTCGCCTCAACCTTTTCCGTGAGCCCCCGCAGTCCGTGCACACACACACACACACACACACACACCGGCACACACGCACCTGGCGGATCAGGCCAGCGTCCTTGCGTTTGGACAGGTCGATGAACTCAAACAGGAAGGCCCGGTGCACCTTCCGCCTGCGTGTGTGCGTATTTGTGTTGATGGGCATGCGAGGACCATGTTGAGGGCGCAGGACAGGCGGCGCGCGTGGAAAGACATGAGAATGCGATGTTCTGGTGAATGATAGCCGCCACCTGCCGACTCACTCCACCAACCCCCAACCTCTGACCCCTGACACCCTTGACCCCTGACACTCCGACATCCTGCTGTGTGTGCCGCCCTGCCGTGCACCAGGGCCACGACCTCGTCCGCCCCAACCGCCCAAACCCAACCACCAACCACCATTCACCATCATCACCACCCCTAGGAGCATCCAACTGCCCCAACCGCCAACTGCCACCACATGACTCACCGCTTGGCCCTCAGCGCCGCCAGCACGGGGTACACGCCGTACAGCGCCTCCCCCTGCAGCGAGTCGCGAAGCGGCGGGCCGGAGGGGCCGCGGCGCGCCGCCGAGTCGTACGGCCCATCGCCCTCGACCCCCTCATCATCCACGTCCTCATCGTGCAGATCCTGCTCTGGATCCAGATCCAGGTGTTCGTCGTCCGCATCGTCGCCGTACCTACCGCGAGCCTGTACGGCGGGCGCCGCCGCGCGGCGCTCGTATGTCGGCGGCGCTGTTGACGACCTGCTGCCGCCGTAGCCGCCGCCGCCTCCGCGGCCGCCGCGGTCCTCGTTGTCATCCCGCTGGTAACGCTGCGGCCGGTCGCCACGAGGCCCCGTGTCCTCACGGTCGCGCCGCTGCCAGCTGCCCCGCTCACCGCCGCCGCCGCCGCCGCCGCGGCCGCCGTAGCCGCCGCGACCGCCCTCGACGCCGCCACCACCGCCGCCAGCATCGCCGTCGCCGTCGCGGACCTCGCGACGGCCCTCGCCCCTATCACCGCGCTCACTGCGGTAACCGCCCTCGCCACGGCCACCGCGGCCGCCGCCGCCGCTGTAGCCGCCGCGGCCCCGGCCTCCTCCATAGCGGCCTCCCCTAGCGCCATAGGAGGGCCGGTCACGGTCGCGGTCGCCATCACGACCGCCGTCACGCTCGTAGCGGTTACGGCCTCCGCCGCTGGGCCGCTCGCCGGCGGGGGCGCCGCCATCGCGGCGGTCCCGTCGGTCGTCACCGCCCGCCGCCGCCTCCGTCCGACCGCCCCGCGCTCCAGCGTACCTGCAGGGTTCGCCCGCAGCGCCGCAGCCGCAATGCATCAGGGCAATCAGGCGGTGAGAAGGATGCGCAAGGGAGTACAGAGCGGGCTGCACAGGAGGAAGGCACGTGCTTGCGGTCGAAGGTTGTGGGTTGAGGCGCGGGCTCATCAAGACAGCGGCCCCGTCGTCAAACGGGTGTCCCCAAACCACGACTCACGACGCGCATTTCGGGGCCGCCCGCAGCTCTTGTCGCGTCGTGACCAGACCCGTATACACACGAGCGCTCAGCATGGCGCTTTGGGGCTGGACTCGAGTCTCGCGCCGCCTGACGCTTGCGGAAAACGGGAATTGCAAGTCGAGGGCCAACGGCGCGGGTACAAGGGGCTATTGACAGTAACACATAGAATGGAAGTGTTATGTCTGTACTGCAAGCGGGAGGGAATGGGTATGAAAGGCTTTCCCTTCCGTTGTGACGATTCAAGTGCATGCAATGAGCCAAGCCTAGCTTTCTAGGCGCCTGCTTAAACAGCTAACAAGTTTAATCACCTATTTCGCTTTCGCTCTGGTTTCTGAATCCATCCAATTACCCTAGCCTTGCAAAGCATCGACTGTGCACTATGGTTGAAGCGTGGCCAACCTGGGAGCGCGATGTGAAGCTGGGCGTAGGTGCTGCAGCGACCCTAGGTAAGCAACTTGCTTCATCGCACTAAGCGGCATAACCCACCCAAGACGTGGCCCGCTGTGTTGGCACCATCCTCGAGACATTCTGACGCACTCGCACGTTTCTGCACATTTACGCACAACCTCGCAGCGTCAAGATACTACTTCAACAAGCGACAGCTGTGGCCTTGGCGGGTGAGAGCGGGTAGCATTGCTGCTTTGCGTGTTAAGCTTTGCTGGGGCACACGAACTGGGACTGCTGCAGGCTGGCGCCGGATTGCCTGGTTAGGGAGTAGGGAGATAGGTTGCGGCTTGCAGGGGGAGAGGCCGATGCGCCGTACCGGAGCGCTGGAAGGCTTGTGGCTGTCATACGCCGTACACTGGCGACAGCAGCCTGCTGCGCTCCGCCTAGCCCCGCCAACCCCGCCACCACGCCGTTGACACACCTCCACTGCCGCTGTATTCAAACCCTCCACCCGCTGCCCTCCCCTCGGTCCTCCCGGTCCACACACCCTCCTCCCCACCCCTTCCTTCCCCCCTCACCCCTCCTCCACCCCCCCTCTCCATTCCGTCCCCTGCTGCCCCCCCCCTCCCTCCCCAGATCTCCACGCTCATAGCCTGGCCGGCGCTGGGCCTGGGCCTCATGGACGTGGCCATGCAGATGACCGCCACCAAGGAGCCCATCATCCGCAAGGTGGGGGCGGGCGGGCGGGCGGGCGGCTGCGGGGCTGTGGGGCTGTGGGGCTGCGGGGCTGCGGGGCTGCGGGGCTGCGGGGCTGCGGGGCTGTGGGGCTGCGGGGCTGTGGGGCTGCGGGGCTGTGGGGCTGCGGGGCTGTGGGGCTGCGGGGCTGTGGGGCTGTGGGGCTGTGGGGCTGCGGGGCTGTGGGGCTGTGGGGCTGCGGAGCTGTGGGGCTGCGGGGCTGTGGGGCTGTGGGGCTGTGGGGCTGCGGGGCTGTGGGGCTGTGGGGCTGCGGGGCTGTGGGGCTGCGGGGCTGAAGCGTGTATGCGCTTGTGGGCGCCGTGTGGGCGGCGCTGTTTGGGGGGGTGGGGTGGGGTGGGCGGGGGTTACGGTGGAGCTCTGGGTGATGGCCTGATAAGGGGAGGTGGGTGGCTACCGCTGCCTCAGCCAGGGCGGCTGGCGTTGGGGCGCGCCGCTTGATGCGCCTCATTCGGTGTCGCCGCCTTGCCTTATTGGTGCGATGTCACCTGCCGGGGCCCTCTGCAGGTGGATGAGGCACGGGCGCAGCAGCAGCAGCAGTCGCAGCAGGCGAAAGCGGCGGCCAGTAGCTGAGGCGTGAAAGCTGGGGAGCTTTGCGGCGTAACTAGGATACCTGTATCCGAGAGCCGTCGTAATATCAGAATTACGGTAGTTGTGCACGAGGGGTGTGCGAGGGAGAAGTGGAGAGCGCAGCGGTGCTGATGTGTTCGACCGAGTTGCTACTTAAGAGTTGCTGGGAGCGTGGCGGAAGCTTGGGCACAGGCTGTGTGTTGCTGGGACAGGGGTTGATTATGTTATAACGTGGCATTGCAAGGACGGCCGGCGGCTGTGTAGTGACGCGCGCATGACGGTGCGGCGGCGTGTGGTGAGGCACTGCCGGACCGGATGACCGGAGACGGGCTGCACCGGGGAGGCTGCACTACGCTTTCGTGCTGGTGTGGTGCTGCATCACAAGGGTTGATATGACTTAGCCCGTGGTACTGGTGTGTGCAGTGTGCGCAAGGGTGGCAATGGCGCGAAGGGGCAGTGTGCGGAGTGCGGAGTGCTGTCTGAGAGGAAAGCAGCGGCACGCCAGCAGATGGAGGGCAAGAGTGCTGGGTTCGATGCATGCCTGACAATTATTTGATGAGGCCGTGAGAGTGAGAGCAGAAATGTGAAGCACAGGATAGTCGGAGCATTCCATTCGAACGCACCAAACCACGCAGGAGGTAAGGTTGCCAACTGATTGCAGGGCGTCCCGTGGCATGGGGGCATACTCCCCCAGGTAGTGCGAGGGACGTGTGCTTTTGTGGCGGTTCAGTGCACGGTGCGTTGGCCGGTTGGCGCGGCGTGCATCTGGAAATCATTAATGTATTTACCGAGGAAGGGTGGCTGGCCAAGGTAGACTTCTGCAAGGATGAGCAGGCGTGTCATTGACGCTGCAAGTCAAGGGCGGGGAAGCCGGTAAGGGTGCGGGGATTCGGCATGGGTACGTGTCTCCCGCCTTTCTTGCAAGCCTGATTCCCTACCTGTTACTCATTAAACACACGAGTGCATTAGACCAGTTCCAGTCATCAGGAGCTTGTCAACGGCGGACTTCTAAACCTCGCGATCTTGCCCCTCAACCAAGCGTTCCTCGTTGTTAGCACTTAGGAACAATGCCGAAGATTGCCCCTCCTGAGCTCAAACGCTTCATGGACAAGAAGCTCAGCAGTGAGTGGGGCGGCTCGCACCATGGCCAGCTCGCGAGTGGCAGAAGCGAACAATAGCTGCACCTGCTGACATGAGGAATGCCCTGCGCAAACATGATATGGTGCTGGCTTTCAAAGCTTGACCGGTTCTGCCCTCATCTCCCGCAGTTACGCTGAACGCGAACCGCCATGTGTCGGGGACGCTCCGAGGATTCGACCAGTTCATGAACCTGGTGCTGGACGCGACGGTGGATGAGAAGCTGAAGGTCGACATTGGGATGGTGGTCATCCGCGGGAACAGCATTCAGACGATAGAGGCGCTGGAGCCCATCGCCACTGGGAACTAAGCGTGTGGACGAGCGCATGGGCTGATTCGGGGCTCGGGGTTTCTAGGGACTACGTCTGGGCGCTCGTGCTACGCTTACGGGGCGGAGCGTGGCAGCGTGCTGGGGGACTTGACCGCCCACACGGTGGGCTAAAGAGCTTTTGACACTTGACATTAACGCAGTATCCAGGCGTTCCGCAGCCTTGGCGTGCCATAGAGGCGCATGACTGCTGTCCGCTGTGAGGAGGAGGCGCGCGGAAGGCGGAGCGGAAGCCTGTGGCGCGGCGGATGGGCCCCACGCAATCCGTCAGCAGTGCGGGCATGCACTGCTGTGATGCGGTGGAGCCGTAGGCCCCAGCGGAGGTTCCAGGGGCATGAGATGCTGGTGTACGGTCGATAGGCAGACGCCTTGTGACTGACTGGACATCGGAGCTTGAGAAAAGTTCACGTTTGTACTGGTCGGCTGTGCGGTTTGGCGAACGAGCTGCATTTGCGTTTGCGGGCTTGTCTGGGTACGCTCTCGGGTGCGTGACTATACCTGGTCACCAGAATGTTGGTGATGGGTTGTCTGGTATGTTGAACGGAGGCTAATTGAGGAGCGGCTGCATGGCCCGGTGGCGTGCTGGCGGTTGGCAGCGGGACATGTAAGCTACGAATATGCGTGCTGCTCATGGTTGCATGACGCTCTTGTGTCGAAGTATCACGAGTGAACTTAGACGGCGTACCGGTATGAAAAGCGCAGTGCACAGTCAGCGCCGTAACCGCGGAGCAGGCGCATGCATGCGTGGTAGAGTGCACCCTCGGTTCGCGATCGCAGGCTGCAGCCAATTCAGCCCCAGCGACTCCACGGATTACTTGCATTCTGTTTATCACTCGCGTCCAACACATCAGTAGTCAGCGCGAGCCAGCGCGCGCGACTTTCACTTTCTGAGGTTTTGCCGGGTCCGAGTCTAGCGAGCCGCGAAAATGACGGGCGCTGACGTGAAGCCACTTCTGCCGGTCAAGGTGCCGGTGCCATCGGACATTGAGATCGCTCAGAGCGTTGAGCCGGTCCACATCTCCAAAATTGCCGACGCGGTGGGCCTTCTGCCCACCGAGTATGACCTCTACGGCATCCACAAGGCCAAGGTAAATGGGTGACATACATGCAAATCGCGCTTGGCACATCGGGGCAGGCACGCGTGCTTGCACACCCACGATCGGCGCCGCGTCGGCTCGTGTGTTGTCGACGGGCTCGATGTATTAAAGGCCGCGCTAGTATGGGGAAAACGCCAAACCACGACTAGCGTAGGGTCGGGCGTATGATTTGGGCGCAGCGTCCTTTAGTCGCGGCAGCCCGTCGCGTCGCCGACAGACCTCGCCTTCCCCGCCAGGCTGCTTACCCACCCTGGCAAGAACGTGCCATCGCGCTGCGCGATGTTAGCTAACAGCTTGGCATCCCGCATCGTATGCGCTGTCTCTCTCGACCTAGCTACAACTGAACTTGCTGTCTCGTCAAAACGCAGGTCAAGCTCAACGTGCGCGAGCGCCTGGCTGGCAAGCCCGATGGCAAATACGGTGAGAACTGAGAAGGCGGCAGTCACGGAGTGCGTGACGGCCGTGATGGGCCGAAGCCGCGAAGCAGTCAATGGCAGTGGCAGCTACCTTGGGCCGGGGCCAGGGCGGCTTGGCAAAGTTGGGTTGGGGGCTTGGGGCACAGCGGGGGCCGCGTTCTGGGGCCCGGAGGCGTTGGGAGAGAGACCGTGTGTGTGCGTCAAAATGGCACGAATCCTCACAGCGGAACGCACGTGCCAGCCCTGTCCGCAGCGACCGTCTCAGCCGTTCCACCTCCGTGTCTTGCCACCTGCCTCATCTTGCCTCGTCTGCCCCCTGACGAAGCCCCCCCCACCACCTGGCCGGTCACACGGCCCCCGTGTACCTGACTTCACTCCGCAACACTCCACCACAACCCCGCCCCGCCTCTGTATGTGTCCGTGCAGTGGTTGTTGCCGGCATCACGCCCACGCCCCTGGGTGAGGGCAAGTCCACCACCACCATTGGCCTGTGCCAGGCGCTGGGGGCCTACCTCAAGAAGAAGGTGGGTGTGGGGGCGTGTGTGTGTTTGACACGTTTGCATGCTTGGTTCGTGTGGAGGACATAGTGACATGTTTGTAGTGTCGGGCGGGAGACGTGTGTACCGGAGTGTGGGGCAGGACAAACATGAGAGGGAGGAAGAATGGCGGCGCTAGTGGGCCTTGCGGGGCTTGTGGGGGCGTTATTTAGTATTGAGTCGGGTGCGTAGTTGAGTAGTTTGGGCGGGCGGAGCGGACGTGCATGGCCGGCCCTCCCCAACAGCTGAGCAGCCCGCCTGCTCCGGTCCTTGCCATTGCTGCTGCGCCGCGCCACGACCCCGACACGAGCTTCCAACCATCACACCACCACCACCACCACAACCACCCTGGCCATCTCCATCCGTCCCCACTTCAACAATGACAATGACAATGACCGCCTCTACCCGCCCCCGTCAACCACTTCCTTGACTAATCATGAATGTAAACCCCGCCCACACCCCTCACTCCCACTCCCGACACACACACGCGCAGGTGCTGACGTGTGTGCGCCAGCCCAGCCAGGGCCCCACCTTCGGTATCAAGGGCGGCGCCGCGGGCGGCGGCTACAGCCAGGTGCGGCGGCGGGGGGTGGCGGGGGGTTGGGGGCGGCGGGGGGCGGGGGGGGGGCGGGGGGGGGGGGGGGGTTGTAGATACCAGCCCAAACTAAACCAAACCCAATGCAATAGAGCGAGGAGGAGAGCCGGGGGGGGGGTTGCTGTTGGGCGGGAGGTTGGGCGGAGGCGGGGTGCCGCTACAGCCGAGTGCTGTTGGTGCTGTGGCGTATGGTTGATGGCATGTGCGTGTGATGGTGGCGGTGCTCCTGTCGACTCGTTGTTGACTCCCTGCTCACCTGTTCCTATCTGCTCCTACGGTTCGCCTCTGACATTTCCTTGACATTTCAGACCTACCTGGTTGGGCTCGGGCACATGACCTCCCCTCCACTCCACGCAGTCTCCAGTGCATCCTGTACCGCTTTTCCAACCATCATTGCCCCACCCCCTCCACCCCCCACGCAATCATGAATGTAACCCCCACGCTTCACTACGCCTTCACTTCTGAATTAATCATGAATGTAACCCCACGATGTAACCCCCACGCTCCACAGGTGATCCCCATGGAGGAGATGAACCTGCACCTGACTGGCGACATCCACGCCATCACCGCCGCCAACAACCTGCTGGCCGCCGCCATCGACGTGCGCATGTTCCACGAGCGCACCCAGACCGACGAGGCGCTGTTCAACAGGCTGTGCCCCGCCGACAAGCAGGTGGGAGCTGGGGGGGGGGAGGGGGGCTTGTGGGGAAAGCGGGGGAGGGGAGGAGGGGAGGCGCACACCTGCGAGGCGCTGAGCAGTGTTGTAAACAAGCGGGCGGTTTGCGGGCGGCTGATTCGTGGTTTCGGACGAGAGTCAGTGAGGTGTTACATCGGGAGCAGGGAAGGGCTGGCGTACATGCAAGCGGGGGCCGTGGCGGCAGAACCTCACCCGCGGCGTTGGCCACCTGGTCCTCAAACTTGCCAGCCACCTGATTAGCCAAAAACACACACACACACACACACACAATACCCAGCACAGGGTAACATCTGTCGCGTTGCTGCGTCGCATACACAGTCTGTGCGCTTATTATTCCTTGTGCTCGTTAACACACGCACGCAGGGTAAGCGCAAGTTCGCGGCTGTCATGCTGCGGCGGCTGGCCAAGCTGGGCATCACCAAGACAGACCCCCAGGAGCTCACGCCCGAGGTGGGTGTGTGGGCGAGCGTGTGCGCGTGTGTGTGTAGTAGTTTATTCCGATCCCAAAGAAAGCAAGAACCAGAACCAGCCGACAGAGCGCGGAGGGGGTTTGGCCTAAATGTTTATCTTGGAGGGGGGTTGCGGAGAGCGTGTGTTTTGAGCGGGTTGAAGGATGCGGGGTAGGCGGTTCCCCCTCGCCAGTCACCACGCATGCACAAAGAAATAAACACAAACACTCTTTTCTCCAACCGACCCCGCACAGGAGCGCCGCGACTTCGCGCGTCTGGACATCGACCCCGCCTCCATCACGTGGCGCCGCGTGATGGACACCAACGACCGGTGCGTGCGTGCGTGCGTGTGTGGCGGTTGGTGAAGGCGGTTGGTGAAGGCGGTTGGGTGGTTGGGTGGTTTGGGAGGTTGGCTAAGACGGGAGCCGCGTGGAGCCGGTGTGTGTCCCCAGGTGGCGTCCTCAAACCCAACCGGGCCCGATGGCGCCCCGCCCGTCTGGCTGCACAACCTCGCACGCAGGCGCGCACACGCACACACAACTTCCTACCAAGACCCTCCCCTCATGAATGTGACCCCTCCCTCCTCTTTTCCTTTCCTGCCTCTACACACACAAATTTTCCCCTCTCCCCCTGTCGCGTCTACTATGCTACTGTACCTGGCTACGCCTTCACTTCTTAACTAGTCATGAATGTAATTCCCCTGTCGCACCTGCGCTCCTTCCAGCTTCCTGCGCGCCATCACGGTGGGCAAGGGCGGCGAGGAGCGCGGCCAGACCCGTGACACCGGCTTCGACATCACCGTGTCGTCGGAGATCATGGCGGTGAGGGCGGGGGGTGGCGGGTTGGTGGGGGCGGGGGGGGGGTGGTTGGGGCAGGGTGGGGGCGGGGGGTGGGGGCGGGGGGTGGGGGCAGGGGTTGGGGGGGTAGCCATCCATGGGATGGTGTGTATCAAATATGAAGTGAAGTGCCGACGTCCAGAGGTACAGCGGGCACACGCGACGCATTCCATACCGTTGTTTCGCCAGCGGCAGGCTGCTGGCTCCCCCGTGTTTCCGTGGTGGCTAACGCTAAAATACTAAGTTCCTATTGAAAGCAAGTAGTCTGGAGTAGTAGTGGTGATAAGCAAGGCTCGTTGGTAAAGAAGCTGAGTGCATGCGTCGAGGTGGCTAGCTTAGCTGCTGCGGCGCGAAACCGGGACCCCGCGAACTCACCTAATCGCTCAGCAATGCAAGCCACGCCAGAGCCGCGCGCGCAGGGGGAAGCACACACAGGAAATGGGCGAGCGGCAGTAAGGCGTGGCGGACTCAAACGGCAAACAGGCGGCACAGACATACAAGCAAACGTGCAATGCGAGTAGTAGTGAGAGCCAAAGTAAAAACGTAAAACCCCCGGGGGGGGTTACATTCATGATTCTGTAAGAAGGGGGGGCCGGGTCACGTGCGTGTATGCCACATGTGTGTGTGTGTGTGTGTGTGTGTCTGTGTGTGTGTGTGTGTGTGTGTGTGTGTGCGTCACGTGCGTGTCTGGGGTCCTGTGTGGCACGTTTGTGTGGCTAGGAAGGCGCAGGGGGGAACGGTGGCGACATGGTGGGTGGGAGGAGCTGTCGTGTGTGCGTGCGTAGGGGCGCGGCCATGGGGCGCACGTGGGGGCGCATGGACCGGCACGCCGGAAGCTGGAGGGGGGCTTCGAAACACACGCCCATGCATACACACACACACACTCTCTCTCTCTCTTCGTACATACACGCCGCACACAGTTCCAGAGGGCGCATGGAAACAACTGACTCAGCGGTTGCGTGTCCCATTGGGACGGCGCCGAGCATGGCAGGACTGAACATATACACACACACACGCTTCGTTTCGTTTTGTCACACACACACACACACACGCACGCACGCACACGCATGCCGTACACAGGTTCTGGCGCTGGCCACGGACCTGTCTGACATGCGCGAGCGCCTGGGCCGCATGGTCATTGGCAACGACACCCAGGGTGAGGGGCAGAGGCAGAGGCCGCATGTGTGTGTGTGTGTGCGTGCGTATGTATGTGTTTGAGAGGGGGGGCGTGGTGGGCTCAAAACCCAAGAACGCCGGAACGGGGCAGGGCGACTTGGGTTGGGGAGACGGGAGGGTTGCGGGAGCGGAGGGAGGAGGCGCGGGAGTGCACGGAGGGGGCCGGGAGTGGAGGGAGGGGCCCAGGAGGGGGGGCGCAGGCGCACGCGCAAGATGCCGGATGTTTGCAGCCAGCACACACACGCCGTACCACGATTGCAGTCTGCACTCCTCCTCTTGCTGATGTCCCCCTGTTTCTCTCCCACGTCCTTGCCGCCCCTGCTGCCTGTTTCGCTACACTCCTCTGTACCAATCTTTGCAACCCCCCTCACCCTTAACTAGTCATGAATGTAATCCCCCCTTTCCTCAGGCCGCCCGGTGACTGCCGACGACCTGGGTGTGGGCGGCGCGCTGACGGTACTGATGCGCGACGCCATCGAGCCCACCCTCATGCAGGTGGGGCGGAGGGCGGGGCGGGTGTGGGGCGCGGGGAGCGGGTGGGGGTGCGGGCGTGTGTGCGGGCGTGTGGATTTGGTCCAATGAGAAGGGGAGGCGTTGAAAGTGGGGTTGGGGTGGGTGTGCGCGCGTGTGGGTGTGAGTATGAGGCCCAAGCGGAAGGCGGGGGCGAGGGTGGGGTCAGGCGCGAGGGCAGGGCACTCCAGTCCGTCAGTAGGTCAGCACCTGTCAACCCACAGCAGTGTGCTGCTGCCCCGTGTCAACCACCGCTCCTCCACCTCACCTCGCACCTGCCCCTCCCTCTCCTACTTATGCGGCTTGGTTTGGTTCAGTGTGGGCTGATACAACTCCTGATCTCCCTCCCTGACCCTCCCCCCCCGATCATGAATGTACCCCCCCTTCCCCACAGACGCTGGAGCAGACGCCGGTGTTGGTGCACGCCGGCCCCTTCGCCAACATCGCGCACGGCAACAGCTCTGTGGTGGCGGACCAGATCGGGCTCAAGCTGGTGGGCGAGGACGGCTTCGTGGTGACAGAGGTGAGGGGGGGAGGGAAATGATGGGGGAGGGGGAGGGGGAAGGAGGGGGAAGGAGGGGGAAGGAGGGGGAGGGAGGGGTGGAAGGAGGGGGAGAGGGGGGGAGGGGTGGAAGGAGGGGGAGGGAGGGGGAGGGAGGGGGAGAGGGGGGAAGGAGCTGTTGCTTCCCCTGTGCCCGCAAACATGCCAAGGGCGCAATGGGAGGGCGACTGGAGCAATGAGGGATGGGGGAGGGGAAGCAGGGGGGGGGGGGTTGGGCGCCTGGGCGGGGCTGTGTGGGGCTTGCAAGTTGTGTGTGTAGGGGGCGGGTTGCTTGGGCTGCCGGGGTCTTATATTGTCAACACACATACTCACACACAACGCACGTTTGCACACACACAGGCGGGCTTCGGTGCGGACATTGGAATGGAGAAGTTCATGAACATCAAGTGCCGCGCCTCGGGTGAGAGAGAGCGCGCGAGTGGGAGGGGGGGTGGGGGAGGGGCGGTTGTAGATGCCAGCCCTAACGTAACCGAACCCAATGCAGAGTGGGCGGGGCGGGGCGGGGCGGGGCGGGGCGGGGCGGGGCGGGGCGGGGCGGGGCGGGTGAGGGGCCTCAAGGAGGGGTCGGGGAAAGTGTGCGTGTTTGTGTACTGCACGTGTGCGTGTCTATGTGTCGAAGACACGCTGAGCGGCGTGGGGCACAGGGGGACCTGGGGGCCATGTATCGTGGGTGTGTGGGTTACAGTTATGGGGGTGGCTTGGGCCGTGTGCCGGGCGTGTGCCTGTTGCCTCGGCTGACGCCTGCACGACCCTCTTGGGGTGGTTGTAACAACTTGTACACTTACTTCCACCCCCAAGACTGCCTGCGATCTACCATTCCCTCACCTAATCATGCATGTAACCCCCACCCCACCTCCTCAGTGCATCCTGTACCGCTTTTCCAAACATCCTTGCAACCCCACCTCCCGCCCCTGTCAGGCCTGACGCCCGACTGTGTGGTCCTGGTCGCCACGGTGCGCGCACTCAAGATGCACGGCGGCGGACCGCCCGTGGTGGCGGGTGAGCAGGGGCGGGGGGAGCGCGCGCGTGTGTGTGTGTGTGAGGTGGGGTTAACTTTGAACCAATCCGATAAGGAACCAGGCGCGCTGCAAGGAGAAACTGCAGCCGCATATGTGTGTGGGGGTGTGTGGGTATGGGTGTGTGTGTGTATGGGCTGTGGTGGAGGCACGGCGTGGAGGCATGGGCGAATGGGGTGGTGGGGGAAGCTCCTCAGGATTTTGAGCGGGAGGCATTGCAACCCGTCTTGCATATGCCCCACCACAGCCCCTAACCCCCACCCACCCACCCGCCCACCCACACACCCACGCACACACACCCACCCGCCAGGCACTCCCCTGCACCACGACTACACCACCGAGAACGTGGCGCTGGTCACCGCGGGCTGCTGCAACCTGGCCCGACACGTCCAGGTGGGTGCGTGGCTGCGTGTGGGTGGGTGGGTGGGTGAAAGATGGAGCGTGTGTGTTTGTGGGGGGGGGGCAAGGGTGGGTTTGTGCGCACGCGTGGTTTATCCGCTTGTCCGAAATTGCCGCAGTTCATTCTTGTGGTACGGCATGCAACTGTTTGGCAGGCAACTACGGTATGTCCCATAGCGTAGCCGTAACCGCAAACCCCAACGTGACCGTTACAGAACGCGCTCAAGTACGGCACGCCGGTGGTTGTGGCCGTCAACCGCTTCGCCTCCGACACCGACGCCGAGCTGGAGGCGGTGCGGGCGGCGGCCATGGAGGCGGGTGAGAGGGCGTGGCGTGTGTGTGTAGGGGCGGGGCGGGGCAGGGGCCGGGCGGGGTGGGGAGGGAAGGGTAGGCAAACCCAAATGAGCTGAGATGCGCAACGAGCCCAAATGGGCCGGGGGGGGGGGGGCAGCCAAGGCAGCCTAACACCGGAAACGCAGCGGGCCAGGGAAGCACCGCGGCAGCGTGTAGCCGTATAGGGACGAAGGGCGCCACTCATGTCCCACCTCCCGCCTTCACCTCCTTTCACCTCGCCGCCCACCTCACACACCCTATCATGAATGTAACCCCCACTCCCCCGCCCACCCAACCCCCTCGCTCAGGCGCCTCCGCCGCCGTCATCTGCGCGCACCACGGGCTGGGTGGCGCCGGCGCAGTCGACCTGGCGGAGGCGGTGGTGGCGGCCACGGCCGGACCCAAGCCCGACTTCAAGTTCCTGTACGACGTCAACATCTCCATCAAGGTCTGTGGGGGCTGGGGGTTGGGGGTTGGGGGAAGGGCGGAGGGTGCGGGGGAGGCTGTCATCGGTTACACACGGGGTGGGGGGGGGGTGTAGATACCAGCCCAAACTAAACCGAACAGAATGCAATAGAGCGAGGAGGAGAGCGTGGCCTATGCTTGACAACGGAGCGGCCAATGCAAAAGCGCGGGGGGGGGCTGGGGCGCGTAGGGTTGGATATGGCGTGCCCGCCCGCGTGCGCCTGCCCCGCCCTGCCCTGCCCTGCCCTGCGCTGCGCTGTCGGCCTTCCTTTTCCCCGCTTGCCTTCGAGCCCACCTGCTTGCTAGCCTGTCTGTGCCTCGCCCCTCCCCACCCTGTCACCGTACTTTCCAACAATCCCACCACCCGCAGGAGAAGATTGAGACCATTGCGCGGGAGATGTACCACGCCGCGGGTGTGGAGTACCTGCCCGAGGTGGGTGTGGGTGGGTGGGTGGGTGGGTGGGTGGGTGGGTGGGTGGGTGGGTGGGTGGGTGGGTCCGGGTGGGTGGGTGGGTGGGTGGGTGTTTTGAGGGAGGAGAGCAGGTGGGCGGGGGCAGGGGGGGCTGTAAATGCCAGCCCAGACTAAACCAAACCAAGCCAAGGCGGCGGGGGGCTGTGCGCAAGCCCCACACTTAGTTCCCACTGTCCACAGCCACTGACCTCGGTCTGCAGACTTTGCCCCCAGCCGCTGGATGCCACTTGCCGCCTGCCGCCCGCACCCACCTCACCACCGTGCCTCACCACCCTATTCCCACTGCCCTAACCTCGCCAACCCAGGCAATCCCCACCCATCGCCCCGCCCAAGCCCCAGCCCCAGCCCAACCCATTCCCCTTCCCACGCCCCTACGCCTGCTGTCTACCTCGCTACACCTCTCTGTGCCATGGTTGTTGCAAGCCCCCTTCCCTCAACCCCGCACCCGCTGCAGGCTGAGGCTCAGATTGAGAAGTACACGCGCATGGGTTTCGACAAGCTGCCCATCTGCATGGCCAAGACGCAGTACAGCTTCAGCCACGACGCCGCTAAGAAGGGTGAGGGAGCCTGGGGGAGGCGGGCAGGGGCACAAGCATGGGCGGGGGAGGAGCAAGTTGAAGTATGAGGAGGAGGAGGGGAAGGAGGAGGGAAGGAGGATGCACACACCTTGCAGCCACCTAACGCGCTCTAACACACCCAACCTAAACCAAATCACCCCAAACTCCTCCCCTCCCCCTCCCCATTAATCATAAATGTAACCCCCTCCCCATCAATCATAAACGTAACCCCCTCCCGATCTCCCCTCTCCCTGTCCGTGTGCACACAGGCGCGCCCAGCGGCTTCATCCTGCCCATCCGCGACGTCCGTGCCTCCGTGGGCGCCGGCTTCCTGTTCCCGCTGGTCGGTAGCATGATGACCATGCCGGGACTGCCCACGCGGCCCTGCTTCTACGACATCGACATCGACCCCGCCACCGGCAAGATTGTGGGCCTGTCGTAAAGCGGCGGTTGTGGGGGCCTTGTTTTGGCGGGAGGGGTAGCCAGCCGTTCATGGAGGACGGAGTGATCAAGTCACAAGTATGCGGGGGGGCGTATTGGAAGGTTGGGGGGCAGAATGGGTAGCGCGACTTTTGACGGATTTGGCGATCTGGGGAATTTTGCGGACGGGACGCGGCATTGTGCTGCAGTTGTGGCGCAGCGCGTGTGGCGGCAGTTGCCGCAGCGCGGCAGCGGTTACTGCCGGCAGGGCCCAAGGCAGGGCCTGAGGAAGCAGTGATAGCTGACAGGTCAGAGTGGCTGGCGTGTGGGCAGAGGGCAGGGTGCGGATCGCGATGGTACGGTTTTTGGTTGTGTGCCCATGGTGTAAGCCGCAGATTGGCGGGGATTGAAAGCGGTAGAGGCAGGCACGGCGAGCGGCTGGCGCGGAGTGTGGGAGAGAGACCTGGGCTAGGCAGCCCGACCATCGGGGTCGGATAGCCACCCTGCGGCCGCAGGCAAGCATCCCAGCAGACCCAGCTGCCCCCAGAAGACGACGCAACTGGGGCATGTGACAGCAGTGGTGACAGACCCCGCCCCCACGTGTCCCCTGGCTCCCTGTGTCGACCCCCAAGCGGCCCATCCAGCATGGCTCGCCCAGACACCCCGCATGGCCGCATCACTGCGACCGACCCGACCCAGAGCCCCCATCGAGTGCCCGCAACACCGCCTGTGTATTAGGTGGAGGGCAGGCCACTAGGGGGAATGGGCTTCGGCCTTGTGCCAACTGCCCAGTGGCCTTTCTGAGCGCATTGGGCGTTGCGCGCGGGCGGAGGCGCGAGGCTTTGCCATAGCGAAAGAGTCATCTACCTCCGTAGCCACGACGCCGTTTTGCTAGCTTACTCGGGATGGGGCGCCAGTAGTTCGTGCCCCGTGCGTGGGTGCGTGCGTGCGTGGGTGCGTGCGTGACCCGTTGCCCGGTGCTGACGCCCCAGCTGGCGCTGCGCCCAGGTGTGCGGCGGCAGCGGCGCAGTCTGGCGTGTGGCTACCTCGCCACGGCCTTACCACCCGCACCATTGTGGTTTGACGCAACTGCCTTAGCCTACGCTGGACGGGAGACCTTCGGCCTCTTCTGCCTCTTGACTTGCCTCTTGATGTGGTGTGGGCTTACGCTGGCTCAGCCCACCTCGCGCCTTGCTAGGAGCGGGACTGCGGGAGCTCCGCCTCACGAGCCTAGCTACCTGTCCCCGGCCCCTTACCCTGTCCCATCAGATGTCGTCTGGTGTTCGGAGGAGCCTGCGGTGCGTGGCCGCGCTGGCGGGCTGTTGCATGACAGTAGGCAGGGAGACCCCGCGAGACAAACACTGAGGTGCACGTGACCACGAATCTGTCAGGTAAGGGCACCGAGCTTACACATCTTGACTGGCCCTGAAGTCGTCAAGCAAAAAGCTTCTTGTGTAGGTTGCCCCTGCCTTGCAAAGTCAAGGCGGCTACAAAAGCAGCACTGTGCACCACCGGGTGCAGTTTACGCGCAGGCATTTATCATGGAGCTGACGCGTAACACCTTCACCACTTCAGGCCGCACACGTCGTGCGTGCTTGCTTGCGACCGCCTTGCCACTTTCCCACAGCATACACAGCAAGGTGACACATCCATCCGGCGCGCCCCGACCCCCAAAAGCATTCGCATACCTGCCAGGTTCACAAGTCAGCCGAGCTGGTGGGTCCGGCGCACTGGCATCAGTCAGGCGTGCTCACGGACCATCCACCCACTTGCTCGGCATCCAGGCTATGCAGCATCTCGCTATCACGGCGCCGGGGCGCGCATTCAAACAACGTGCACCCGCCCATCATCAATCTTGGCGTGGCCTCGCCCGCAGGGCCTCGCCTCGCCTTGCTCAGCCTACGCTGGAGTCTGTGCAGCGGGCCCCAGGGCTATTTCATAGCCGAGCAGTCGTTGCTGCTTTGCGGCTCCTGCACAGACTCCTCGGCCGCAGCCTGAGCACGACGCAGCAGCCCCTGCCAGCACATTGCATCTACGTCTTAAGTGTGCACAACCGCACACACATAATCTACATCTAATCTACATATTCTACATCACCGGAGCTGGCAGCAAACGACTTGCAGGCCCCCAGAAGCCATACGAACACATCGGGCCACCCAGATCGTATCCAGTAGCACGTCCACGCACGCAATTCCACAGCGTCGAGAAACGCGGAGCAGCGCCCGGCCCTGCCATGCAATTAGCAGCATGCCGCAGACAGCCGAAGCGCCCGTGACATCGTAACAGAACTCGCCCCAACCCTCACACCGTGCCTATTGCGTACGTGGCGACTGCAGGTACCTATGCCTGGACCTTTGCAACCTCTGGTCTCCTGGACCGACTGCAAGTCCTGCTACACACGCTACAACTACATCTCTACAGCAAGCGCCCGAATGCCAGCAGGCCGCCATGCGTCCTCTTTCTCGCGCACTCAACAAGTGCGTAAGGGCATTGCACAAAGCACGGGGCTAGACAGGCATAACGGCACAGCAGCCACCTGCACGCAATCGCTCGTCGACCACACCCGCAGTCGCACTAACGACCTCCGCGTCCGAGTCATGTGGATCACGAAGGCAGCGCCACTGCAGCCGACTCCGACCCTGCACCGCGGCGGCTGCTGTGCCGCGTCCGACTCAAGCCCCGAGCTTGGGTGTACACCTGCCTTAGCTGTCGAATCGGTAGATGATTATATGAAGATACACGCGCTGCTTCCTCCACATCATGCCCTTCAGTCTATGATGAATTACTCCATCACGAAGATAGCATGCTCGTTGCACACACCCAGAGCCCCCGAAGGCCAGTAAGCCGCTCAGTAGTGGCCTTCGACACTCGCCTGCCATGCATGCGGGCTTCCTGCGTGCGCTGCGCGCACACAAGCAAACGCCGGTGCGCCGCACATGCCGCAACCTGGCCGACGAGTGCCACACCAACAGCTGGCCGACCTCCAGTGGCCCTGGGTGTGTGTGCCCGGCTGAGCCGGGGCTGCCTCCCGTGCGCCGCCTGCTCCTGTCGCTACTGGCTGTGCTGCTACACGGCCACTGCGCGGCGGCGGCGGCCCCAGGAGCGCCGGCCGCGGTTCTCATTGGGGTCATGCCAGCCCAGCGAGAAGCACAGGGCGCCGCTGTAGGTCCACGTGTCCACCGCCGGCGCGGGCGCGGGCGCCGCGTGCGTGTGGGCTGCAGCCGCGGCGGCCGCGGTCACGGCCGCCTGCGTTGCCGCCGCCAGGCCGCCCGCCGCGGGCATGGCCCCGTTGTACCAGGCCAGGCCGAAGGGTGCGCCCAAGGGCGTGCTGGCGCCGGCGCTGGCGCTGGGGCCGGCGCCAAAGCTGCTGCTGCCGCTCCAGGGAATGTTGCTGCGGTGGACGCCCTGCAGCGTCGGCAAGCAGCGTGGCAGGAACGAGAGACGGTGAGCGGGCAGCGCCACCGGTGACGGGCGTGGATTGCCAGCAACAGCCTGACCCATGTCAACGACGACAGAGTGGGAGGCATAGCTGCAGCCGGGTCGAGGGCAGGAAGACTCACCGGTGCGCCCGAAGCCTGGCGCCGGATGGTTGAGGTAGCCGCGGGAGCGGTAGCAGCGACCGCTGCTGCAGCCCGCCGCTCCTCCACCTCCGCACGCCTCTCCTTCACCTTGTCCGGGAACAGGGTCTGGATAGTCTCTCGCAGCCGCAAGCACACGCCTGTCGGGGGTGAGCGACGCAAATGTTCGGGGACGGATTCCTGGCTGATAGGCTCAGACAGGCCACACGGGTTTTGCTGACGGGGACATCCCCAGAATGACTTGGGCAGCTGGCACGCCGACGGACGTTCAGGCTGGCTCGCAGGCTACAGGCTCGTGTCCCAAAGCGCTCGGCAGATGCGAAGGCCATCGACGGAAAGTGCCGTTCATTAACAGGCAAACAAGATTTTCCGTGCTGCCGAGAACATGGATTGACACTTTAGCTGACGTACCCAGCTCATTTGGCAGCGGCTTGCGGCAAATCGGACAGGAGGAGTTTCCTCGGCGACCCCTCGAGCAGGCTGCTTGTCTCCAGCTCTCCAGGCACTCCTTGCAGAAGTCATGACCACAAGGACCTACCACCGGGTCCAGGAGAAGATTCGCGCACACAGCGCAATCAAACGCCTCCAGGCTCAGCGTCATTTCGCTTCTTCAGTCCTAGCAGTCTTCCCAGTCAGAACGAATGAATTATGTCATAGTCCATCAACAGATGGAGTATAGTATACACATTTCCGAGCTAAAACGGGGCTTTTAGGCCCCGGCCAAATCCCGAATGAGGCCACCGCAAGTAACCGCTGCACCGCAAGCTCTCAGCGCGAGGCACATGTGAACGTGCAGTGGCTTGAGCGCATCCAGAAGCTGGCTTCAGCGGCTGGGATGACGGATGCTTCAGGGGTACCCCAGGGGCAACAGCGACACGCTTGGCAGCGTCGCACACTCGCACGGCGTGCGAGAGCCCGCTAGGCACGCCGGCCAGTCCCCATGGGCACAGCGTGTATCGGGACCTCTCAACGAGTGTATACCCCTGCACAATGAGCATAACTCCAGTACAACGTCGCTCAAGCAGCAGCGGAGGCGGTACGGCGTGCCGGTGCCTGACTTTCGCTAGTGTGGGCCTCTATTGCAACGTTATAGTGTAGTAATATCACAGCACACAGCACTACAAGAAATCACCGAAGTATCCTCAATTACAGCAACGTCGCGCCGCGTTGACCCCAACTTGTTGACCAGCGTAGAATCGCAAAAGAGCAGGCGTTTCTGTCTAAAAACGCACCTTATCATTGAAGGTGACTTAGGTATACGCTGCCGACGCACTCGGGCACAAGATGCGCGAGAGCGGCGTCCTGGCCCGCTGAGGCTTTACCAGCTGAGGCACATCCAGCAATAGGAGAGGCATTGGGCTCAGCTTCAGGTATGCAGGGTATTCAGGGCTGGTTTGAACCCTGGACCAACGGGAAGGGCGCCAACGTGTGCTCGGAGCCAGGGATTGCCTTGGCAATGCCCGCATTATTGCCTCAACCAAACGATATCAACAATTAGCTTGGCTGGCCTTCAAACGGGCAAACCTTGGTCTCTGGTCGAGCTGCGAAAGCCCGCCTCGCGCGCACACCCAACTGCCGAATGCTTTCGACTGACATCGCCTCATAAATATTCTGGCTATGCAGGGCTGGAGCGGCCTGCTCGGCTGCGCAGCTCGGCTTGGGCGGGACAGGCGTAGATGCTCATTCCAGTCTTGGTAAAATGAGCTCCAGAGCTATCCGGCCTCGGCCGCTGAATTATAATGAGCGGCTGCCAGTCATATTCCTCAACCGGCCACGGGATGAGGACGACGACGACGCTCCGGAGGTTGAGCCCGCGCTTGAGGAGTACCTGCGGAACTGCGAGGAGGAGCGAGAGCGTGAGCACGCGCTGCTCAGCGGGCTGGATAGCAGCCGGGCGCGAAAGGTGGGCTGGGCTGTGTCGTCAGGGGCTTCGGGCTGCTGGGTAGGGGCTGGGGATCTCAGCGGTGGGGCTGTGTCCACCAGGCAGTGTCGGTTCATGGGCGCTCATTCACGGCTCGAGGTGCCATCGCCGCTTTTGCCCCGCCGTGCCCTTCTCACGCCGGCTAGCACCCTCGCGCTCTTGCCTGCGTCGCACCCCACAGAAGAACCGGTTATCCTTGAAGAAGCACCAGCAGCTCATCGACACCAGCGCCCGGTCCCCGCCGGGCAAGCGGCACGCCACGCCGCGCAACGGGCTGCAGCCAGAGGCGGAGCCCGCGGCAGTGCCCATCGCAGTGCCGTCCTGCCGAGAGGTGGAAGACTACGACCACAACGAGCGGGCCATGGCGCAGGCAGACGCGCGGCGGGTAGCGGAGGCGGGCCCCAGCGTGCCGCTGGTGGGCATCCTGCTGGGCACGTCGCCCTCGCTCACCACGCTGGGTAGCATCAGCATGGACGCCGCCAGCGCCTACATCATCTACCAGGACGTGGTGCGGGACCAGCGCGCGCAGCCGGCGCTGGTGCAGTACGACATGGACGAGCAGGATGAGAAGGCGCTGGCGGAGATGCGCAAGGTGTGTGCGCGCGGGGGGGGGGGGGGCGGCGAGGGGGCGGGGCTGGCGTCGGCTGGGGGATGATTGGGGATGCGGGAGAAGCGCGTCAGGAGCGCGGGGAGGGTCAGGGGTGCGGGGCGGGCAGGATATGAAAACGCACTTTCGTGGTCCTGAGGCTTTGTACAGCGCCGAGGCTGCGATGCGGTGAAAGCTGACAATGACGCACGCCATGTTCTTCGCAGGGCGCTGGGGGCGGGGCGGGTGGCTCAAGTGCCAAGGGAGCGGCCGCAGCCAAGGCGGCAGCAGCCGCAGCTGCAGCGGCGGCACTGGATGAGAGGACTTTTGAGGGCCTCATTGGCGCGCTGGAGCTTGCGCACTTCAATGCGCTGCAGCAGCGGAAGGAGCTCTGGCAGGAAACAGGTGAGCTGCCTAACAACTCGCAACACAATTCGGCGATGTGGGCAGCAGCATGAAAATGACATATTGTGTCGCTGGCAATGGCTGCCTCTACATTTAGTGACACACGATACTGACTTAGGCAATGGCGTGGACGTCGTGCAGTGAAAGCCGGAAAGGTGCCCAAGCTGCCGGCGACGGAGAGGATCCTGCCCTTCGACACGGCAGCGGCGGAGCTTCGGGAGCAGCAGCCGTTGATGCCCGCCCTGCCGCGCGCCCTGTACAACCACTGGGTCAAGCGCCGGAAACAGGAGGGCGGGCCGCTGCTGCAGTACCTGTGGTTCGAGCAGCCATGGAAGGTGGGCCCGGTCCTTCAGCGTCGCACCCGGCGGCGTGACTCAACCCGCCCTGCCTGAGACTGAAACCCGCGTTGCGACCGCTCGGCACCTGAACCTGGCCCCACGCAACTCGGTCCCGCTGCGCACACACCACCCCGCAGGCCATCTGCTTCCGGGAGCGGGACGCGGGCAAGGTGGACGAGCAGGGCGACATGCCCTTTGAGGCCACCGAGACCAAGAACTCCACACGCGGCGGCTGGAACCGGCTCCGCATCGACAAGGACGAGGCGTACGACCGGCTGCAGGAGGTCCGCAACGAGTTCGAGGTGAGGCGGCGACTTGGTTGGTGGGCGGCTGGAGTGGTTGGGCGGTTGGGAGCGCGAGTGCCGTGGTTGTGGGCAGCATGCAACACAGGGTGGGCGCGACCTGGTGCTGTGTGTGCAGGAAAAAGGGCCGCCTGTGACATACATGTGTGTATGTGCCCCGGCCTGCAGCTGCTGCGCACGCTGGCAGACCAGGTCCGCAAGCGGGAGCGCCTCAAGAAGCAGCTGCACAA
Source organism: Chlamydomonas reinhardtii (assembly GCF_000002595.2). Lineage (NCBI taxonomy): Eukaryota > Viridiplantae > Chlorophyta > Chlorophyceae > Chlamydomonadales > Chlamydomonadaceae > Chlamydomonas > Chlamydomonas reinhardtii. The sequence continues at coordinate 635,989 of NC_057016.1, read as the reverse complement.
GCTGTACCGGGCGGAGATGGCGTCAAAGGTGGGCGTTGTGGGCCGGCTTGCTGGGAGCTAGTGCAAATACTATCGTCCGGGAAAAGGATTTGTAGTTGTGCTGCGACAGGGCCATGTGCAAAGGGTCGCGGTGGACGACCAGGGCAGAGTGACGAGAGTATAACTTACAGCGCCAAATGATTTTTTTGTTGCGGCTCTTTCATATGTTTGCAGCTCGGCTTCAGCATACACAGCAAGCACTCACCTGCGGCAGCTGCTGCGCCTAGCGCAGCCGCTGACAGCGCAGCGGCGGCGGCAGCCGGCGCGGCCGGGCACTCGGCGGATAAGAAGGCCGGTGGGAGGGCGGCCAAACCAGCCTCCGCTTTTGCGGTATCCGCAGCCTCAGGAGCGGCCACTGCTGCTGCTGGTGAGCCGCCTTCCAAGCGGAGAAAGGTAGAGGCGGACCAGCGCGCAGCCAAGCCCGATGCAGCGCAGCAGCGCAAGCAGGCAAAGGGCTCGCGGGCAGAGGACGAGCAGCCGCAGCCGGAGAAGGGGCGCCGGGGCCAGGGCCGGCGGGGCGCTCGCGCCGCTGTTGAGGATTCTCCTCCGGCGCCCGAGCCAGAGTCGAGCGGGGAGGAGGAGGACGAGGAGGTGCAGGTGGTTGCGGCCGGGCGGGCAGGCGGCAGGGGAAGAGGGCGACAGGCGCCGCCGCCGTCAGCGCGGCGGCGGGCTAGGGGCAAGGCGGAGAGCAGCAGTGAGGACGAGGAGGAGGCGGAGGAGCAGGAGCAGGAAGAGGAGGATGACGAGGAGGCGGAGCCTAGCAGCAGTACTAGCTCGGAGATGGAAGAGGAGGACACGTCATCGGAGGAGGCTGACCTGAAGCTGGCTGCCTCGTCGCGGAGAGGTGAGCGCTGCTGTGCCGGAAGACGGGGGGCGGCCGGGTGGTTTGGGCAGCTGTGGCGCTGGTTTGTAAGTGGTGCCTAGCATGGACTCCTCCAGTACACATTGGCCTGCAGCCTGAACCTTGTCGCATCGCTCTACCAATGCGCAGACTTTGGGCGGCGTTGGGCGCTAGCGCAGCAGCGGACGGGGCGCGCACGCAACGTCATTGATGAGAGCGATGGCGTTGACAGCAGCGAGCCCAGCTCGAGCGGCAGCGAGGGCGAGTCGGAGCGGGCGGACCATCCGGGGCTCGCAATGACGCGGGGCCGGCGTAGCCTGCCGTCGCCGCACCGGCGCACAAGCCCAGCCAGTGCCCCGGCGGCGCAGCGCAAGGGGCCGGCTCCAGCGTCAGTCTCAGCCCCACGCGGGCGGCGAGGCGCTGGCGGCTGGAACGCACGCGCCAACCCTCCCAGTGACTCAGAGCCAGAGGAGGACAGCGACGCGCAACAGGACAGCAGCGAGCAAGAGGAGGAGCTGGAGGAGGAGGAGGAGGAGGAGGAGGAGCCCAAGACCACGAGGCGGCAGTCGCAGCGGAGGCAGGCCGTGTCGGTGCCGCCGCCACGGAGCTCCGGGCGCCAGGCGGCGGCAGCGGAGGCACACGCCGCTGCGGGAGGCAGGCGCGGTCGGCCACGGACCCGCGCTCAGTCCGCCTCGGCGTCGCTGTCTCCCTCACCCGACACACTTGCATCGCCGTCGCGCTCGTCGTCACCGACGCGCTCGGACCGCGGGCAACCGTCGTCTTCGTCGCCGGAGCCCTCACGCTCGCCGTCCAGCTCGCCGCCGCCCCGCGGCAAGCGGCGCGGCGCCGGCCGCGCGGTAGCGGCGGTCACTGCCGCTGCTGGGCCGTCAGGCCGGCAGCCAAGCGGTAGGCAGGAGCAGGCGGCCCGCGGTGCCGGAACACCAGCAGCAGCACCGTCGGCGGCGAAGCAGGTGCGCTTCTCGGCCAAGGTGCAGGCGGTTACGCAAGCGCCGAAGGCGCCAGCCGGCCGCCAGGGCACGCAGCAGCAGGGCCCCAAGGGCCGTCCGGCAGCCGTCGCGACCAGCAGCAGGGGCGCGGTGCAGGGGACGGAGGTTCTCGTGCGCGGCCTGCGGGAGCTGCAGGGGCTGTTCAAGACCTCGGGCGTGACGGAGGAGGACCTGCTCCGTGCGGATCAGCACCCTGGGCGCGGCAGCCCAGCCAACGCGGCACACAAGGCGCATGTCGCCGCCAAATCACCGGCGGCGGGCGCGGCCGTGGGGCGGGGCCCGCAGCAGCTACAACAGAGGCAGGAGCAGGGGCAACAGCAGTCGGTGCAGCAAAGCCCTGCAAAAGGGCATACTGGGCCGCGTGCTGCAGGCGCCCATGCGCACGCAGCCGCAGCTTCCAAGCAAGGGGGGGCGCAGCACTCTGGGCGGGGGCGACCAGGTACGGCGAAAGAGCCGGCCGCACCCTCGTCAGGAGGTGCTGCGGCGGCAGCGCCCAAACCGGCAGGCAATGGCACGAACGCTCGATCGCGGCCATCGCCCGTGCCGGCGGCGCAGGCCCCGAAGCACCCCGGCGTCAGCCCCAACCGCAAGCATCGCACCCTCCTGCGGCGACTTGCAAGCACGCTGCTGCCGAACATCTTGCAGCGGCCGCTGTTCACTCGGCACAGCAAGACCAGCGGTACGATGGCACCAGTGGCAGCATCAGGCCCGAGCACACAGCCACAGACCGCTGCAGCCGCGCGGGCCGGCGAGGCCGCTGGTGCGCAGGGCGCTGGCAAGGCTGGCGCCCAGCCCCAACCTCAGAAACCGGTCGGCAACGCCAAGTCGTCAGCAGCAGTGCGGGCCGCGCAGCAGCAGCAACAGCAGCAGCAGCGTGACAGGAAGGAGTCGCCCGCCAACGCCAAGGCCGTCAAAGCAGCCGCTGCAGAGCGTGCGCGGGAGGTGGTGAAAAGCGCCGCGAAACGCGCGCGCGGCGGGACAGGGGCAGCAGGCGCTGTCCGCGCCGCTGAGCACAGCAACAAATCGCGCAGAACGCAAGCCTCTGCCGGGGCCGACGACGGCCCTGGCGTCCACAAGAAGACCCGGGTTGGGTGTCAACGCGAGTTGGCTGCGCTTGCCGGCAGCAGCGCAGCCGATGCCGCTGCGCCTGCTGGGGGCCGGCCGGCCGGTGCTGCTTTTGGTGCGGCGCCAGCTGCGGCAGCGAATGGCAACCAGCGGCAAGCCCAGGCGGCCAACAAGCACAAGCCGCTGCCAGCGCAGGAAGGCGCTAAGGTGGGCCCCAAGCCGGCGGCGGTGGAGCAACTTCGCAAGGTGCGAGACGGCGGCGTCAGCAAGGTTGCGGGCCGGAAGGGGCGGCCGCTGCTGCGGGATCGCAATGGGTTGGTGGGGCAGGGGCTCGGCGGCGGCACGACGCTGGGCAAGGTCAAGGGCAAGGCGGCTGGCAGATTGAAGGGATAGACTATTGACTGGTACGGTTGTGACTTGAGAGAGGTAGCGACCCTACCTGAGGTTGAATTGAGTGCACGCGGCTGACTGGCTACACACGAGGCTCAACGGATGGGTTTGTGTAGGAACTGATATTGGGCTCCTTGAGCAGCAAGCTTTGGGGCCTGGCTCTGCTAGTTACAGTCTAGAACACGGCACCGACTTTTGTTAATGGACCTTCCCGAGTGGCGCGTGCGAGAAGACACAGGTGCTATCGGCGCCAGACCAGGCAGCCATGGTGGCTGCATTGGAATCTGTTGGTGTGCTGTGAGGTATTCCTGTAACGTACTCTTGAGGTAATTGCTGAGCTTATCAAACCAAATGCATAGATGCGCCGTGTGAAACGCAGGCCCATCTGTTTGCAGCTGATGCTCCGCCGTCAGGGCGAAGACGTAGGCTGGTTTGACAAGTGCAGCGACGGATCTGTCACAGAGAAATGTGCCACAAAGCTCTCGTAATAACGGTGCCTGGTACGTACGGAGTGTCCGCACGCTCGGTTTGCCGTGTAGCCGCACGTGTCGACACGGCGCACCTTCGTGACACTGCGAGACATGCTTGTGATGGATGCAGCGGTTCAGCCCCCAGCCCCGCAGGGCCCCACACACGCGCGCTGTTAACCTGCGGAAGCGGCAACTCGCGGACGTGCGACGCTACATGCGGACATGCGTTCCAGCGCCCTGCTGACTCGGCTGTTAAGGGGGAATGTCCTAACTTACCGGTTCCCTCTACACGGCTACATCCCTCCCATGCCGCATCCAGTCATCCACCCCTCCACTCCTTTACGCATTATGGGCTAGACACGGCAGTTGCAACATGCAAACGGCTGCCACTACTGCCGCCACTCAACATGTCGAGGAAAGTTGCCGCGAGGAGACGCGAGGAGCAAGCACGATAGGCCAATAGCGGGTCCTCCCCAGTCCCAATCAGTGCACCCTCTGCCCGAGCCAGCGCCACATGGGGCCAGCACAAAACACAGCCTGCGGTGCATCAGTGCCCACTGCACATGGCTCCTCGCATGCTTTGTATCCCTTCATCTAGCCTGCAGGCTGCAGCGTGCAGGGCTAGATAGCAAGCCGTGCAAGCTCATAACTGGGGTGCGCAGGAAGCAGGGCTTGCTCTTCCAGGGGTAGACCGCCGCCGCTGGCGAGAAGGGCCCTAACCGCGTTCGCGCCAGCGGCGTCCCCAAACCCCCCAGCAAGGGGTACTTGGCGAGATGCAGCCCCCAACCTTTCTCGCCTGAGGGTCTGCATGGGGGCTCGATTCTTGCCGCTCCCCGAAGACGCAAGCCCTGGCAGAAAGACGCATCAACGGGCAAGGGAATTGGCCTCTTCAGGGGAGCGCGCGCCTTGTACAAGGCGTCTAGCGGCAGGTAGCGCAGGGCCCATGCAATGTGAAACACTGGAAGACTGCTGCAGCGCACTGTCTTTGGGTGCATTATGGGCTGTCAGGCACAGCGCTAAGGGTGCTGGGCCGGCGAGGCCACGAGGGGAGGCCCTCGTCGTCGAGGGTGGGGCCCACCATGCGTGTGCGCGCATCGGGCGAGGCAGCTGCGTCCCCCGATTGCACCTCGGTGCCGCACAGAGGTCCCAGGATACAGTAGAACGTATTGTTGCTTCCCCTCCCAGCGTTTACATAAAAGGGGTAGCGCCAAGTTGCTACCCGAGAACCAGATCAAGGGAACCTTGTTGCAATAGGCCAAACGCTTCTCTATAGCAAGTTACTGCATATCTGACGGAATCTATACATTTAGCTTGCACAGGCCCGCTGTGGCCTTTGTTAGCGAGGAGCGGGAGCCTCTGGCGCGACCAGTTGCCTCGGCGCAAAGTCAGCCAAAATGCTGACGAAGTTTGAGACTAAGAGCAACCGTGTGAAGGGCCTGTCCTTCCACCCGAAGCGGTGAGGGCAGCACAGCGTTCAACCAGGCACAGAGGCGCATGGCAGTTGCAGAAGTCGCCTGCGTTATTTCTTCTGCAGCAGGGATATATGAGCGAATCTCAATTCCGCGACCTACATCTGAAAGCTCTGCGGTCGCTGTTACTGCAGGCCATGGGTGCTCGCTTCTCTGCACAGCGGTGTTGTCCAGGTGCGCAGAGCTGCTCCTTGCCCCTCCTTCCCCCTGCGTTTGCATGCTGGTTTCTCGGCTCACATGAAATGCTTGCCTGCCGCTGCAGCTGTGGGACTACCGGATGGGAACGCTCATCGATCGCTTTGACGAACACGATGGTCCTGTCCGCGGCGTGCACTTCCACAAGTCCCAGCCGCTGTTCGTGTCGGGTGGTGACGACTATAAGATAAAGATCTGGAACTACAAGCTGCGTCGCTGTCTGTTCACGTTGCTGGGGCACCTGGACTACATCCGCACTGTGCAGTTCCACCACGAGTACCCGTGGATTGTCAGCGCCAGCGATGACCAGACGATTCGTATCTGGAACTGGCAGTCGCGGACGTGCATCTCGGTGCTCACCGGGCACAACCACTATGTCATGTGCGCCATGTTCCACCCCAAGGAGGACCTGGTCGTGTCCGCCTCGCTGGACCAGACCGTGCGGGTGTGGGACATCGGTGGCCTGCGCAAGAAGACCGTGGCGCCGGGTGGCGAGGACGTGCTGCGCATGCCGCAGGTGGGTGTGCAGAGGAGCGGCGTGGAGTGGGTTGGGGCGGGTGGGGGTCCTGGAGAACCCGGAGCAGGCGTGGTGTGGCGGGATGGTGTGTGCCAGACAGGATTGGAGCTTGGGTTGGGTGCGCTCAGTAAGCTGTGTTAGCCTGCTGGCTTACCGGGTAGGGGGCTCAACGTGTTGTTTCCGAAGAGGCCACACAACTACATCTCTGACACGGTTGACGGTCGCCGCACTCTGTACGGTATCCACAGATGAACGCCGACCTGTTCGGCGGCGGCGACGCGGTTGTGAAGTACGTGCTGGAGGGCCACGACCGCGGCGTGAACTGGGCGGCCTTCCACCCCACTCTGCCGCTCATCGTGTCGGGCGCGGACGACCGCCAGGTCAAGCTGTGGCGCTACAACGGCAAGTGGGGAAAGGGAGCCGGAACTGGGCAGACGAGGAGGCGGGCCTGGGTCTGGGCCTGGAGCCCAGAGCCGTCTTGGGCTACACGGTGCCGGGTGTAGATGGCGGGGCAAAGGTGGTGTCGCGGTAGCCGGTGTCGAGCATGGCATCAGGGTGTTGACGGGATATGCTTTTTCTGCTACTGTGCTTCCGGACTATGCTCACAGAGAGCAAGGCCTGGGAGGTGGACACGCTGCGCGGCCACACCAACAATGTGTCGTGCGTCATGTTCCACGCGCGCCAGGTGCGGGGCGAGGGGTTTATGACTCATGCGGGCACATTAAGCACGTCCTTGCAGGGGCACTGCACAGAGGTTTCCACGCCGGACGCGGCGCACCAAAGTTCTATGTAGCACCCATGACGACTTGGGCGCAAGTGGCCCATAGCACGGGCGGTAGTCGGTGCGCAACTGTGTGGCCCAGCGGGCCCTGGCGCCGCGCGTGCGCCAGGGGCCCTGACTCTCAGCACCAGAGCACCAACATAACCGCACCTACAACTCCCACCCCTTAACTCGTCACGAATGTAACCCTTAACCACACAGGACCTGATCATCTCCAACTCAGAGGACAAGAGCATCCGCGTGTGGGACATGTCAAAGCGCACCGGCGTGCAGACGTTCCGCCGCGAGCACGACCGCTTCTGGATCCTGGCCAGCCACCCGGAGATCAACCTGCTGGCGGCCGGCCACGACGGGTGCGTGCGAATGTGTGGGCTGGCCGGCGGGCTCATGGGCGGGCGGATCGGCTGGCGGGCGCAACGGCAGACTGGGTGTTGGGACGGACGAATCGGGCTTTGGGTCCTAGTGGGTTGGGTAGCAATGCGGCCTGTGCTGCCTGAGGGGCTCTAGGGAGGCCGGCCGGGTGTTGCTGGGCAGAGCCGACTGCGGACGTGCATGTTTCACGGCAGACAAGGTGGGCGTCATGGCTGTCCTAAATTGGTGATGCACTCATTCAAACATGCACCTGCGGCCGGCTTGTCCTTTCCCCTTGCAGCGGCATGATCGTGTTCAAGCTGGAGCGCGAGCGCCCCGCCTGCGCCGTGCACGCCAACACGCTGTACTACGTCAAGGACCGCTACCTGCGCACCTACGACTTCGCCACGCAGCGCGACAACCCGCTCATGTCCATCCGCCGCGCCGGCAGCGCCGGCGCCAACCAGGCATGTGCCACTCCAGAGCCACTCTAGGGAGGGGGAGGTCACGGCTAACCGCTTATTTACACCGCCGGGAAATTAGGCCTCCCTGGCAACCGTGCCCGGCTGCCAGTGATGCGTGCTCCAAGCGCAATCACAGTACTCACAGCGCTCTCTGAACTTTCGATCATTCATACCGTGCGACCCAGTCCTGTCCTGACCCTATGTTGTGACACACCGGTATGCATCCATTCCTCCCTCCCACCCACGCGCAGGGCCCCAAGACGCTGGCGTACAACCCCGCCGAGAACGCGCTGCTGATCACCAGCGACGTGGACGGCGGCTCCTTTGAGCTGTACGCCATCCCCAAGGAGGCTGCCCGCGGCGACACCGCGCCGGTGCGTGCAAGACTGGATCCTGTGCTGTTCTGGGCTATGCGATCCTGGATAAGAAGATGGCGGCTTGTTATGTGGTTGACTGCCTGCTGGTTTCAGTTTACCGTACACCAACAGCAACAGCAGCAGCGGCGGCCGACTGTTACCGACTACCGGTGTGGTGTTTGTCTCGTCTGTGTGCGCAGGACGCCAAGCGCGGCCTGGGCACGTCGGCGGTGTTCATCGCGCGCAACCGGTTTGCGGTGCTGGACAAGTCCACCAACAGCATCCAGATCCGCAACCTGCAGAACGAGATCACCAAGAAGGTGGGTTACGGGCTGCAGAGGGGTGCAGGTGCTGTCCTAGCTGCCATGAAGCCAACTGGAACACACACACGATCAGCCACTGTGCCGCGCATCAAACACAACCTAACTGCGCTCCTTTGTTGCTGCGCTGCTGCCTGCAGGTGCCCACGCCCTGCGCCACCACCGACGCCATCTTCTACGCCGGCACCGGCATGCTGCTGTGCCGCTCGGAGGACAAGGTGCGTGCTGGCTGCCCGCGCCTCCTTCAATGCCATGCACGCACTGCGCTCCATCGCGTCCCCGCATTCCAACCACTGCTACAGTGTGGGCCCTGATTAGGCAATGTAGAAACATCAGCACTCCCGATACATCCTCACCACCGCGAGCTCCTCCCAAACCTAATGCTGCAACGCGCCACGTACCCAGCTTCATCCCCTGCTCCCCTGCGCCCCTGCTCCCCTGCTCCTCCTCTCTGCGCCCAGGTGACGCTGTTCGACATCCAGCAGCGCTCCTCCATGGCCGACCTGGCCACGCCCTTCGTCAAGTACGTGGTGTGGAACAACGACATGTCCATGGTGGCGCTGCTGTCCAAGCACGCCATCATCATCGCCGACAAGCGCCTGGGCGGCGCGCAGACGGTGCACGAGACCATCCGCGTCAAGTCGGCGGCCTGGGACGACAGCGGCGTGCTGCTGTACACCACGCTCAACCACCTCAAGTACTGCCTGCCCAACGGCGACAGCGGCATCATCCGCACGCTGGACTCGCCGCTGTACGTGACGCGCGTGGCGGGCGGCATCGTGCACGCGCTGGACCGCGAGGGCAAGATCCGCACCATCCAGGTGCGCGAGTGGCCGCGCGCGCCTGCAGCGCACCAGTTGCTGGCAGGTCATGAGGGGGCGTGTTCCATGCTGCTGCCTGTCCTACGCACATGGGCCCAGTGCCATACACAGCCTCTATGTTTGCGCCAGGCACGTATGGCGGCGTCGTTATGTCAGCCAACGCTTAAAACTTACTTTCCCCGCCGCTCGTGCCTCAACACACCCACTCCCCACCTGCAGGTGGACCCCACGGAGTACATGTTCAAGCTGGCGCTGCTGCAGGGCCGCTACGACGCCGTGGTCAACATCGTGCGCAGCGGCGGCCTGTGCGGCACCGCCATCATCAGCTACCTGCAGCAGAAGGGCTTTCCTGAGGTGGCGTTGCACTTCGTCACCGACGAGCGCTCGCGCTTCAACCTGGCGGTGCAGTGCGGCAACATCGAGGTGGCGCTGCAGGCAGCGCAGGCGCTGGACGACAAGGACACCTGGTACCGCCTGGGTGAGTCCCACGCCCAACGCATGCCATAATTATCTTTAGCGCAGCGCCCTCATTTTTGCAAATGCCCGTACGGGCGGGCGGCGTGTGGTCAGTGCCCAGGTGACGCCCTCACCTTTGGCTGAAGTGGGTGTCTGACGGTGCGGCGTCTGGCAAACCGCGCAGGTGTGGAGGCGCTGCGCCAGGGCAACTACAGCATCGTGGAGTTCTCCTACCAGAAGACCAAAAGCTACGAGCGCCTGTCGTTCCTGTACCTCATCGCTGGCCACACGGACAAGCTGCGCAAGATGCTCAAGATCGCGGAGATGCGCTCCGACGTCATGGGCCGCTTCCACAACGCGCTCTACCTGGGCGACGTCAAGGAGCAGGTGAGGGCACGGGGTGCCACCCTAAGCAGGGCCAAAGCCACCAACTGCTACCCGTATTGTGCAAACCATGGTTGTGTGGTGGTGTTCTGCAACATGTCATGCTTGCTCTCGTTGAGTCTCGTCACTTAGGGCAGGCCTGTTGAACAAGTACTGAGAGCTTTCTAACCCCATCACACCCATGCCATACACACAGGTGCGCATCATGGAGGAGTCGGGCCAGCTGCCGCTGGCCTACGTGGCCGCCGCCACGCACGGCCTGGCGGAGGACGCGGAGCGCATCGGCTCCAAGCTCTCCTGCGAGGCGCCCGAGGCGGGCACGCCCGGCGGCTCCTTCCTGATGCAGCCGCCGCAGCCCATCCTGCGCGAGGAGAACTGGCCGCTGCTGACCGTCTCCAAGGGCTTCTTCGAGACGCTGGCGGCCAAGGGCGCGGCGTCCGCCGCCGCTGCCGCGGGTGTGGCGGGTGCCGTTCCCGGCGCTGCCGCCAAGGGCCGCGCAGCGGCTGCGGCCGCGGCCGCCATGGACATTGACGAGAGCGCGCTGGAGGGCGCTGGCTGGGGCGCCGACGAGCTGGACCTGGGCGGCGGCGAGGCCGGCGAGGAAGCGGACATCCTGGAGGGCATGGGCGGCGAGGGCGGCAGCGAGGGCTGGGAGATGGAGGACCTGGACCTGCCCGCAGACGTGGTGGCGGAGGCGGCGGCTGCCGCCGCGGGCGGCGCCGCCGCGGCCTTCATCGCGCCTGCGCCTGGCGTGCCCGCCAGCCAGCGCTGGCTGGACAAGCGCACGCAGCTGGCGGCGGAGCACGCGGCGGCGGGCAGCTGGGCCACGGCCATGTCGCTGATGCACCGGCAGCTGGGCGCGGCGGACTTCGAGCCGCTCAAGCCCTACTTCATGGACCTGTACAGCGCCGCCTTTGGCGTGCTGCCCGGCCTCAACGGCGTGCCCTCCGTCATGGCGCACCTGGACCGCACCTGGAGCGGCGACGTGTCCACGCAGCCGCCCACCAACCCCACGCTGCTGTACACGCTGACGGGGCTGGAGGACTCGCTCAAGGCCGCGTACAAGCTGGTGACCGAGGGCAAGTTCAGCGACGCGCTGCGCGCCTTCACGCGCATGATCCACGTCATCCCGCTCACGGTGGTGGAGAGCCGCAAGGAGGTGGACGACGTGAAGGAGCTGCTCGCCATCTGCCGCGAGTACCACACCGCGCTGCGGTGAGTGCGCTGTCCTGGGATGGCGATATAAACTCACAAGACTGTAATGGCGGCGGGTACCGGCCCGTTATGGGACGCGTACACCTCATGCTTTGCCTGAGCTCATAAGCCACAACCCAGTCTCCCATACCGCGCTCATGCGTGCGACTGCATGTGTTTGCTGACAACCCTGTGTGCTCGTCTCCACCACCGCCACGGCGCGGCGCGCAGGTGTGAGCTGAAGCGCAAGGAGCTGCGCGACGAGGACATGGCGCGCAACGCCGAGCTGGCGGCCTACTTCACGCACTGCCGCCTGCAGCCGGTGCACCTGGCGCTGTCGCTGCGCTCCGCTATGACCATCTTCTTCAAGCTCAAGAACTTCGCCACCTGCGCCACCTTCTGCCGCAGGTGCGCTCGCGCGCGTGCGGGCCGTAGCGTAAATGCGGGTTGGGTGCTGTTGTAGCGCATATGGTATGACACGTTAGGGTGTCCAGAACTGGGGCTGTTCTAGCTAAGAGTCTAGAACCTGCAATGTGTCCAGGGATGGGCCGCTGCATGGAGTGCAGTACGCTCGGCGACACTTGAAATAGTCCTAACTGGCCGGCAGCCAGTAACATAGGTGACCTGTGCACTAGCCCTGCTAAGGTCTTGCTATTGTTAGCCGGGTCGGCACCGGCTTAGGGCGATAGCTCGCGCTAATTGGCACAGAGCCGCCTACAACAGATGCACATCGCCTCTTGTAGCGCGCCTGCCTCAATAGCGCCGCCTTCCGATGCTGGACACGCGACAGCAGCAACACAGCTCCTCCGTGTGCACCACACCCACGCCTGCACCACTGCTCACTAACTCGGGCGCCGCATGCTCATGCACGCCACGCAGGCTGCTGGAGCTCAACGCGGGCGCCAAGATCGCGGAGCAGGCGCGCACGGTGCTGGCGGCGTGCGAGAAGAACCCGGTGGACGCGGTCAAGGTCAACTACGACCCGCGCAACCCCTTCGACCTGTGCGCCATCACCTTCACGCCGATCTACAAGGGCTCCAAGTACGCAGAGGACCCCTACACCGGCGCCCGCTTCACGCCCGACTGCAAGGGCCAGATCTCGCCGCTGGGCGACTTCGTGCGCATTGGCGCCGACGCCTCGGGCCTGCTAATCTGCCCCTCGCAGCAGACGCGGTAAGAAAGAGCGTGCGGCTGGCGCCGCCCTCCGTGGGTGTGCGGCCATTCGTGGTGTGGAGTGTGCCGGCGGCAGGTTTGAAGCCACGGCAGGACAGGGACTGTACATGAGGACTCTTGACTGTGTGGAGGCACCGGTGGAGCTCGGCGTTGAAGGTGGCAGTGGACGTTATGCGCGGGGCGCGAATGGATGCCGTGTATCAGGCTAGGCAGGCATTAGGTAGGTTAGGTAAAAGCACATATGGGCGAGGGTTGAATGCATGTCTTGGGTGGGGAGTAGAATAGATGGGTAGGCCAGAGGGTTTTAGGTGATGCATTATTCACGTGTACGGACCAAGTCACTGCAGGTGGATCAGGAGGTCATGGATGCGTAAGAACGAGCGGTGTGCGTGCCAACGGCGCGCTCCCCTGGTGCGTAGCGATGTAAGCACGATGTTGGGCGCGGTGCTACATTTCGCGGTATGAAGCACTTGGGTTCCAGCTGTCAGGCAGCACAGTCAAAGCCAGGGGGGTACGGCAGGCAGTATGGGAGCACACGGGTCACGGGGTCGTGGCGGAAGCATTATTATCGAAGATGCTTAAGACTAACAATGCGAAGACGAGGAAGCCAGCATTGGTGGTATATCACCCAGCGGCGCCAAGCAATAGGGGCTTCTCCTGATGATCAGCAGACCCAGATCAGGCGCAGAGTCGGAACACTCAGCATCTGGCGTGATGGCGAGTCCTAATTTGACACTCCCGGCTGCGCAAGAGGTGACAGGGACCCACTGAGCCAGGCTGGGCCCATCAGGATGATGATCCAATTGTGCCTGCTTGTCAGACCCCTACCCACGATTGGTACGAACTCACAAGCGACGCCATGTGTCAAGCTGGAAGCGCTTGTGTCAAGTCGGTCCCGAGCACACTCTACCGTAATGTGTAACTGAATGAAAGCGTGAACGCTCTACGGCAACCCAGCGCTGTCATGAGCTTCTGGGTGCTCTGTCGACTGGCTCTCCTAGCAAGTCTCCTCCACGTCACCGCCGTCAAGTCTCCTACCGCGTCACTAACACTGGACAGCCATTGGCGTGCTGCCGGGGCTCAGGGGGAACGTGGGGGAAGGATCAAGACTGGCCCACAGGGCGAGCCAGTCCAGCATGCAGGGGGCGTAAGCAGCATCGCAAGACAGCCTTGGGCAAGCTTTGGGCAATCACATGGGATGTTCAGGCACCTTGCAGGGCTTCCGCCCTGCCCTCCTGCCCTGCCGTTGCAAATTGTTTGCCATCTTCTGGGGTCTGGGAACCACAGCGAACCCCGCCTGGCTGCTTGCCCACGCTACCTCCGCACTCAGACGATGCAGACCACAAAAGGAGATGCCTAGGCACAGTTTCCGCAGATAGTGCAGTTTCCGCAGACAGTGCACTCTGTGGAGGTTCCGCAGCAGCCAATGGTGCACAAAGGACGCTGACATGTCAACTCGATTCACGCGCCGGTCCTATCGCTGTAATGCTGCATATTGAAGCGCCGCATGCTGCATGTCATTGCACTGTGTACCACAGGTGAATGCTTTTGTGACTAAAATGGCGCATCAATCGGAGCGCTCGCGTGTCCCACAGTTAGGGCCGTTGCCGGGGCCGTTGCGTGCGCCGAGCGGGCCGGACCCGCTGCCAAACTCGGCCCGCTATCATGTAAGCGACATTAAACTTTGAGAATGCCTATCAAGATCGAATCACAACGGAGCACCTGCGGAGAACAATTTCCGCATGGGGCGACGTGATGGGCGCTGGGGCAGTAGCGCTGCGGACTCTGAGGTTCTTAAGCAGTGCAACGCCCCTTACATTCACATTTAGTGAAGCCCATCCATTCCTTCACATAATTCACCCCTGGGCTCTTTGAGACCCAAGCGCACAACTCCGCAACTGCCCATTTCAGCTTCACAAAGCCGCAACAATGGCCGCTCCTCTCGCTGACCAGCTGGACATTGTGATCCCCACTATCCGGTGCGAAACTTGTGGTAACTCGTGCACGCGTTGCTTGTGCTGGGTGACATCAGGTCTCGATCGGAAGCGTAGCAAGGTCTGAACTCTCAACTCTTTCGCCTACGCAGGAACCTGGACTTCCTGGAGGAGTGGCGCCCCTTCTTCCAGCCCTACCACCTGATCATCGTGCAGGTCCGTGGCGATGGCAGTTGCATTTGGTGGTCGGGGGTCCCTATCCCTCAGCGCTCTTGAATACCTGTGCCTGGACAGCGTTTATCAGGTCCATAACACATGTAATTAACGTTAGAATTGCTGGCTGCGCACAGGACGGTGACCCGACGAAGAAGATCGCTGTGCCCGAGGGCTTCAGCTATGAGCTCTACAACCGCAACGACATCGAGCGCATCCTGGGCGACAAGGCTTGGTCCATCTCGTTCAAGGACTCGGCCTGCCGTTGCTTCGGCTTCATGGTCTCTAAGAAGAAGTACATCTACACCATCGACGATGACTGCTTCGTGGCCAAGGACCCCTCGGGCAAGCCCATCAACGTCCTGGAGCAGCACATCAAGAACCTGCTGTCCCCCTCGACTCCCTTCTTCTTCAACACCCTGTACGACCCCTACCGTGAGGGCACTGACTTCGTGCGCGGCTACCCCTTCAGCCTGCGCGAGGGTGTCACCACGGCCACCTCGCACGGTCTGTGGATGAACATCCCCGACTACGACGCCCCCACCCAGGCAAGTGCTGCATCCATGCCATGGGTACACATGCATGCGCGTCTGAATTCTTGCCTGCCCCGGCTACAGCCGTGCAAGAACCTGCTAGTGCTAGCAAGAGAGCCCGGAGCTGACACGATGGTGCGGCCCAAATGTCATGTCCACAGATGGTGAAGCCCAAGGAGCGCAACACCCGCTTCGTGGACGCCGTCATGACCATCCCCAAGGGTACGCTGTACCCCATGTGCGGCATGAACCTGGCGTTCGACCGTGAGCTCATCGGTGCCGCTATGTACTTCGGCCTGATGGGTGAGGGCCAGCCCATTGGCCGCTACGACGACATGTGGGCCGGCTGGTGCACCAAGGTCATCTGCGACCACCTGGGCGTGGGCTGCAAGACCGGCCTGCCCTACGTGTGGCACAGCAAGGCCTCGAACCCCTTCACCAACCTGCGCAAGGAGTACAAGGGCATCTTCTGGCAGGAGGTGCGTAGCTGGACCGGGGGCTGGAATGCGTGCAACCTCGCCTTGCGTACCACACTTACCGCGCGACAACCTACCGTCCAATGCTCCTTGTCGAGTCCTTGGGGCTGACTCGTATCCCGGATGTTTTTGGCCCCGCAGGAGATCATCCCCTTCTTCCAGAACGTGACTCTCAGCAAGACCTGCACCAACGCGGAGGAGTGCTACATCGAGCTGGCCGACAAGGTCCGCAAGGGCCTGGGCCACATCGACCCCTACTTCTCCAAGCTGGCGGACGGCATGATTGCCTGGATCGAGGGCTGGCGCATGCTGAACCCTGCCAAGACTGCGTAATTGCAGCTTCGCACGTACTCATTAGGCTAGACATGGCGGGCGGGCGAGTGAAGTGGTTATAGAGCTTGGGTGCTAGGCACATAGAGAGCTGGCATTGATCTTGTACTTGTGTGCATGTTTCACGTGGAGAGGCTGTGACTTTGCTCGGACTCATTAGGACCATGACAGGAGTGACTCGGGACAGGCACCGCCAGAGCATCCCAGGAAGACAGACAGGCTGACCGGACTGCTGACATTTTTCGCACCAAGTGCGCTAGATGAACATGTTAAAGCGGACCCAGCAATGAGCTGCTGACGCGAGGGCCTCTCAGGCCATGTAACGGATAACAAATTGAAAGCACGAGTCCGGCAACGCGAGGCATGGGGCCGAGGCAATGGCTGCCAGTGGGGAGGGGGCTGGGGGCAAGTGGCTGACAGGCTGGTGGCGTGCACTTTGGCACAATCCAGCACATGGGTATTAATGAACTAACTCAGTTCTGTTTGGTGCCAGCAGTAGAATTGTTCGGACGCACCCGGCGTGCAACAAATACTGATCTTGTCAGGAAGGACTGCTGTCTTAGCCCATCACAAATTTTAAGCCTGCGCTAGTCTGCCTTGTTACCTATCTTACCTTTCTTGGACTGAAATGACGAAAGGCAAGAGAGGCGCATTCTATGACGACGACGACCTTGACGATGGCTACGATGACGACTATGACGATGATTACTATGAAGAGGAGCCCGCTCCAGCTCCTAAGAAGGCGAGTCGGTTGACGTTGCCACGACGGCAGCATGCCGCTTGCGGACGGCAGCATGCTGCTTGCGGAATGCCCGCCACGACGCAGCGGGCAGGGCGCGTGCGCCTGGCTGACACAGAACTGCTTGGAGGGTGTCGCGAGGGATGGAGGGCATGCCCACTACTCGCAGCGGGCAGTGCGAGCCCGCCCGCCCGAGCACCCCAACCGCCACGCCTCCCAACGTCTTCACACATGTTCCCACAGGCCGAGCTAGCCAAGCCTCAGGCAGGGGGCAAGCAGCCTGCACAGACTGCACCCAAGGCAGCCCCGTCAGCCGCTCCGGCGCGCGCAGCAGGTGCCTCCAAGCTGGCTCAGAGCCTTTGCGACCCGCCGCCACCGGGCCCCGGTGGCAAGGCGCAGAGGGGGGGTACGCAAGGATGCGAGGGGTGGACAGGCACTGGGCTAGGGGATGCCGTGGGCTGTCATGGGTCGGGGCTTCGGGATGGGCAAGCTTTAGCGCCGAGCATGGCTAGCTAGAATCCGTTGATCGCGGTGTACGCCTGGCCTCGCCTCAGATATACGTTGCGCCGTGCCCACCTCCCGTGTCGTGTCGTGAACCACGCTTGCAGCCAAGCCCGACCCCGCTGTCAAGTCGTTGCATCAGCCCACCTACCCGGTAGCTCCAGCTGCCACCAGCTCCAGCCCATTCCAGTTTGACACGCCCTCGCCAGACGATGCAGTGAAGGCGGCACAGGAGCGGAAGCCAGGTGGGGCACAGCGGCTGCGTGCACGTCACACCAGAGATGGCATAGCCACACACTTGCGTTCAAATGCACTGTCGTGCCAATCTCAAATTGATTGCTCTTCATGTCGCACCCGCTTTGAGTACGGTGCGCACGCCCTCCGCCACCACAGGCGCCGTAGCGCCGCCGGCAGCCGCCGCCGCGCCGACGGCTCCCTCACTGCCCCAGAACAAAAACTTCCTGCGGCCTAGCCCCATGCTACAGCAGCAGAAGCAGCAGCAGGGCGGGCCGGCCAATGGCGAGGGCGCTGACGAGGCGGCACGTGGCGTGGCGGCACTGGGCTTGACGTCGGCTGCTTCTGGTGGAAGCGAGGGTGAGCGCCACCTGAATACCTACGAGTATGAGCGGCTGACCTCAGTCGGTCCTGTAGCTCGGAATGTGCCATATTTGGCCCACTTTTGGCCCAGACCGCTACAGGGCTTCCTAGGCGCCCACGCTTGCCTAAATATTGATGTAAGCACTATATAAGATTATTGCACGGGTTGGGGGTCAAAAGGGCGCGGTGGGCGAGTCAATTCTGGGGGCCGGGTTTTGGGGGGAAAACTGAGGGGCGACCCCAAATTGGCCCACCGGGCCGCGAGGCGTTTTGGTCATCCCTGCTGGCGATTTGCCGATTTCGATACCCTATAGATGTCATATGAGGATTGTTGCAACCGTCCGGGCAGGATTGGGAGTGTTCTGGGTGCACATCGCGCCTTGAATGCTCAGCATGTTGTTTTGTTTGTCGTCTGCAGGCGCATTCTGGCTTGCACAAATCACTAAAGGACAAACATCATAAGATATTAAATGCGCAGACCAGGCAACCTGCAGTCCGTCTGCTCCACATGCCATATCTCGCATAGGCGGTGTTTTGTTCCTGGATTTCATGCCGTCGATATATCTGCACACTTAGATGTAAGCTAGATAGCTTCGAGGCGAATTGGCTGGGTCCTAGCGAGCGCGACATTTGACATTTTGACTTCTGTTTTCGCTACAATTTATGTCCAGAAACCGTCCAGAGACCTTTACATATGTCACATGATGCCATTTCGATGCTATAGGGGCCTGGAATCATGCAGTCCCCAGGCACTTGCCGGAGTGGCACCCGCCGCACCGAGCCCGGCAGGGCCAGCCCTAGTTTACCCATTTAAGCTTGCTAAGCTATCACTTACATGTAAATGATAATATATATGCAGAGAACTGGGCGGTCAGGCAGGCTTTTGAGGACCAGGGCGTGGGCTCTGGCGAGTGGGCCAAATAATCGGGCGGGCGCGCAGGGCCGTTTTCGGGGACTGGTCGGGAATCGGCCTCTTACTGGCCTCCCAGTCCTTGGATAATCCTTATATAATATAAGCATGCAATATTAAATCAGGCAGGCTCTGAATCCGTGCGGGCCAGCCGCACGGGCAAGTGGGCCAAATTGGGGTAGGCTGGCAATTAGGCACATTCCGAGCTAGAAGCACCATGACCAGCCGCAGCCGCGGGCCCGCGGCAGTGGCAGCAGTTGTGGGCAAGTGCCAGTCATGCACACGGGCCTGGCGGCTCGCCCTGCATTGCATCAGCGCCGCCCTTGCGTCCTCCCCGCAACCCTCCTGCCCTGCTCGTCAGCCACCGCTCCTCCCACCGCCTTATCCTCGCTTCCCACCCCAAACGCGCTCAGGCGGCACCACGCCGGGCGGCGGCACGCGGCAGCACCACCCGCACCTGGGGCACCCCGAGGCGCCCAACGCGCTGTCCCACCCAGGCGGGCTGCACGGGCTGCACACGCGGCGGCCAGTGACCGAGTACGTCATGGAGGCGGACCTGGCCAGGTGTGAAGTGGGGGCTGGCGTAGATAGGGAAGAGACGCCAAGAGCTTACAGGGCGAGCGTCGACACCGCGCTGACACAATGCGCAACCAAGCAGTGCGCCGCAAGTGGATTGTCGGGAGTACCGTTTCACCGCGCGGGCGGGCGAGGCGAAGGAGCTCAGCATGCCCCCTTCACCGCCGCCGCACATCTCGCAGGGACGTGGCGGCAGCCACCGCTTCCGAGTCCTCCTCCACCTCCACCTCCGGCTCCTCCTCCGGCTCCTCCAAGCCGCCGCTGCACCTGGTGGTGCTGGGCCACGTGGACGCCGGCAAGTCCTCCCTCATGGGCCGCCTGCTGCACGACCTGGGGCTGGTCAGCGCCAAGGAGGCGCACAAGTTCCAGCGGGATGCGGCGGCGGCGGGCAAGGTGCGCGCCGTTTGGCGGGTGGTTGTGGTTGTGGGTGTGGTTGGGTTGGGGGAGGTTTTTGGTGACTGCCCGAGCCCAGCGTAGAGGGAAGGAAGAGGGGTTGGTAGCGGAAGACGGGGAGTGAGTGCATGCAAAATGTGAAATGCCAACGTCTAGTGTTGAAGAGCGGGCATAGGAGGGAGTGAGCGTGTGATGCGGCCGCGCGGTGACGGCGGCGTTTGCGTTGCGAGGGGGTGGGTTCTGATTCCGACACGTACTGCTTCCACGTGCCGGCGCAGGGCTCGTTCGCGTGGGCGTGGGTGTTGGACGAGCGGCCTGAGGAGCGCGAGCGCGGCGTGACCATGGACGTGGCCATGACCCGCTTCGCCACCAACAGGTCAGTGCGTGGGCAGGGCGCTCTGTTCCAGTCCGAACACACCAAAACCCAGAGGAGGGGCCAAGGAGGAGGAGGAGGATAAGGAGGAGGAGGGCGGCGGGTAGGCACACCCGATCCTGACACGGGAAATATGGTTGGTCTGTCTGGATGGAATTAAAGCCGCAAGACCAGCACCGGCATCGTTTCTGGGGCCATAACTTCGCTTCCTGCATTCTCTCCTTGCGACTGGCCCCTCCGTCGCGACGACTGGAACCCCCCTGGAGTCACAGCCCACTGCCTCATTCCTGTTTCCTCGCCACCTGCCTGCCTGCCTGCCTGCCTGCAGGTTCGCCGTCACGCTGCTGGACGCGCCCGGGCACCGCGACTTCGTGCCCAACATGATTGCAGGCGCGGCCCAGGTGCGTGTGCCCGTGTCGGGGTTCTGGGTTGTGCGTGTGTTCCTCGGCGTCTCGTGCATAGTGTGGGGTACGTGTCATGTGCATGGGTCACGAGAAGCCGAAGGGCGGCACAGGTGCGTGTGTGGGGGTGGGGTGGTGGTGGTGGGGAGGTGACCGGCCGCCCCACAAACTGAAGCCGTTGGAGCCGTGCGCCTTCACACATCACACGCGCACACACGCACACACGCGCACCTCACACACACACGCACACATGCAAATGGCGTGCACAGTATGGAACCTTTGCCCCTGTGCTTTCCTGACACACGGCGCACACAGGCCGACGCGGCATTGTTACTGGTGGACGGGTCCCCCGGTGGCTTTGAGGCGGGGTTCAGGTGAGTGGCAAGTGGTGGGGCCCTGGCCCCTTGTGGACCCTAGCCGCTGCGATCAGCCGGCAAGTGCGAATGCAAGGCCGGGGCCCTTTTGCCTGAGTCTCTTTACTCCTGGGCTGGCAGCGTCTTACACCTTTTCCCGTCCTGGTTCCTGGGTAGTACGCCTGCCGCCAAAACCTGTTGTGTGCGTCTGCCTACCTGACGTCGCTATGAATTCGATGCCGCCTCACTTGCCTTTCCACGTCGCATCGCAGCGAGGGCTCTGGCGGCTTGCACGGCGCCCCCGGCGGCCAGACGCGCGAGCACGCGGCTTTGGCCCGCAGCCTGGGCATTGAGCAGATGGCGGTGGTGGTCAGCAAGCTGGACACGTGCGGGTACGACCAGGTGGGTGGGGCGGCCGTCGTTGACAGGCGGGTGGGTGGGTTCCCGGAGCAATCTCCGATTGCGGAGGGATTGTTGTGGGGTGGGCAACTGGGTTGGGTGGGTGGGCTCCAAGACGACGGGTGGGGTGGGGTGGGGTGGGTCGGGTGGGGTGGGGTGGGGTGGGGTGGGGTGGGGTGGGGTGGGGTGGGGTGCGGTGGGGTGGGGTTGGGTGGGGTGGAGTGGGGTGGGGTGGATGGGGTGGGGTGGGTGGGGTGGGGTGGGGCGGTTACATGGGCTTGGCATGGAGGCCTGGAGAGAGGGTGCGCGCGCAGGTGTTCATGCGGGGCGTACGTCCCTCACGGCCTCAGACATGTCGAGAGCTGTGATGCGAGCTTGTTCCTGGGGCAAGTACCACCTCTGACCGACCGTCTACCTCCCCTGATCCTCGGGCTCTGGCACATGACACCCATTTCCCACACCTCCCACACCTCCCGCGCTGCCCCGCGCTGCCCCGCAGTCCCGGTTCGAGTCCATCCGCGCGGCGCTGCTGCCGTACCTCAAGTCTGTGGGCTTCAAGGAGTCGGGGCTGCAGTGGCTGCCCGCCGCGGGGCCGCTGGGGGAGAACCTGGTGGGGCCACCGCAGGTGCGTTGGGGTTGGGGTGTTGGGGGTGGGTTGCAGGGGCGTTGGGGGTGGGGCGTTGGGGGTGGGATGGGGTGTTGGGGTTCGTGCTTTTCAGTGGTGGAGTCGTGATGCAGAGGGGTGTGCCTGTGCGGCGGGGTGGGGATGGCGTTTGGGGGGACCCAGGCATGAGCAATCAGACAACGGTGATGAACACGCACACATGGCGGTCTGGGTGGAGATGGGAGAGGTTGGTGGGGTTGTGGCATGTTGCTCGTTGCTCTCCCCGTCGGAACTTGTGTGGTTGATTGCCTCTTGGGTCCCTGAGGACTTGCACTCAGCACTGGTTGTTTCACCACCGCGGCCTCACCGCCTCCCACCTGCACCCCCCTGCACACACCTGCACCCACCTGCACCCACCTGCACGCCCCACAGGACCCGGCGCTCAAGGCCTGGTGGGGCCCCGGCCGACCCTGCGTGACGGACGCAATTGACGCCTTCGCGCCGCGGGAGCGCGCCGTGTCGCGGCCGCTGCGCCTGCCCGTGTCAGACGTGTTCAAGAGCAAGACAGGTGCGCCGCGGCGCTGTGTGTGTGTGTGCGTGTGTGTGTTACAGAGCACAAGGAAAGGCTGTTTGTGTATGTTTATATGTGTGATATGTGTATGTGTGTGTGTGTCCCGGTGTCACTGCACTGGCGTCGCTGTGTTGGGATCCCTGTGCTAGTGCTTGTGTGTTTGGCGTTACTGTGTTAGTGTTGTTGTATCCAAGCGCACAGGGCGTGCAGTTGTGCACCATGTAACAATCACATGAAGTCAAGCAGCGGGCATCTTAACTGACGCCCATACGGTACCGTTACCGCCATTGCTTCCCCTTCCCCTTCCGCTGGGTTCTGTTCTGTGCCCCCTCCACTTCACTCACGCACCAAAACTAGCGAACCCCCCTTCCGCTCCGCGCCAGGCGCGGTGGTCCTGGGCGGCAAGCTGGAGGGCGGCGCCATGCGGCCCGGCAGCAGGGTGGTGCTGGTGCCGGGGCCGGCGCAGCCCTTCGCCGTCCGCAGCCTGGAGGTAGGCGGGGAGGAGCGGGGCGGGGGGAGGAGCGAGGGCGGGGGAAGCGGTGGTCATTCCCAACCTCCGCAGCACACCACACCACATTGTACTGCGCCACACCGTTCTCAGCTGCCTGATGCCTAATGCTGTGGCCACGCACAGGTGGGCGGCGGCGCCGCCAATCTGGCACGCGCGGGCGACAGCTGTGAGGTGGCGCTGGTGGCGCACGGCGGCGGCGGCGGCGGCGGCGGCGCCATTGACCCCTCCCTGGTCGCCCCCGGCGCCGTCCTGTGCCACGCCGACTTCCCCGCGGTGCTCGTCACCAAGTGAGATGCGTGTTGGGCGCGTGGATCGTGTTGCCGTTTCCTTGCACGGTTCAGAAACGGTTTTGCGAGGCTGTACGGCGGAATGTCGTGGGCGTTGTATCACGACAGGGTGGACAGGGTGCCGGTGGGAGGTGCAAACATGGGAGGTGGACGAAGCGCTTTCATTGGGTTTGATGTGTGGTTTCTGTCGGTGCTTTTTGTGTTGGGTTTGTGTGCTTGTGGTTGTGCTCAAGAGTTTCTCCTTGCTGTATCGCGAAAGACTGTTCGTCGGTGACGAAGGCATGCGCCTCAGGCGCCGGTCCCAAAACCACGGTTCTGCGCTCCCGCCTACCTGCCCCTGCCTCCCTCCCCTCCCTCACGCTCCGCCCTCACCCCTCCTCTCTCACCCTTCCCCGCCCCTCTCCCTCCCTCTGCCCCGCGCCTTCACTTCTTAACTACCATAATCATGAATGTAACCCCCCGCAGGTTCCAGCTGCGACTCGTGGTCCTGGACGTGCCGGTGCCGCTGCTGCGCGGCCAGGCGGTGACGCTGCACGCGCACGTGGCGCGCGAGGAGGGACACCTCAGCGCGCTGGTGGCGCTGCTGGACCCGCGCACGGGGGAGGAGGTCAAGGTGGGGCGTGGGGCAAGTAAAGGGTGCAGGGTGGGGCGGGGCGGGGCGGGGCGGGGCGGGGAATGAGACGGTTGGCGAGGGCGGGCGTAGGGGCCAGGTCGAGGCGTGAATGTGCTTAATTTGATGGAAAGCAAGGGTGCGACGCATTCGCATGCGGCTCTGTCTGCAGCACTGCCGCATGCCTGTGGACAGCCCCTCCCCTTGCCTTCTTGCAGCCTCCCCCAACATCTTCCCTCCCCCACCCCAACACCCTCCCTCCCTCCCTCAACACCGCGCCCGCAGGCCCGACCGCGCTGCCTGACGCGCGGGCAATCGGCGCTGGTGGAGGTGACGTCCAGTCGCGGCCTGGTGCTGGAGGAGTACGCGCACTACCGGGCCCTGGGGCGTGTGGCGCTGCGCGAGGGCGGCCGCACGCTGGCGGTGGGCGTGGTCACCCAGCTGCTGGAGTAGGCGGCTGTGGTGGTGGGCACGGACGCTGCAGGTGGGGCCTGTTTGTGGTGGGGGCATTTGGGCGGGGGCTGGGGTGTGGTGGGGTGTGGCGTGGTGTGGCGGGCGCTGCGTGGCTGTGTTGTCGGCAGGTGTGGTGCGGTGGTGTTGGTCTATGTTGTAGGGCTATGTTGCCTCTGGTTGCATGGGCGCAGCAGGTGGGTGCAGGTGTACTCGTGGGTGCGTGCATTTTGCATAGACGGCAGGCGACGGCTGTTGTGGTGGTGGATATTGGGCGCATCCGAGTATTTCCGATGTTTGGAGGGCTGGAGGTCGGGTGGGCGAGATTATGTTATCTGTTTCTCCGTCCAGCTCTTCGTCCTCTCCTCGAAACCCATGGCCGGTCGTGCCCGTCGCGACCAGACCTTGCCGTGGTCGGCGGCGAGCCGGCGACAGCTGCCCGCGGTTGCTGGGGCTAAAGCCACGGGAGTCCCCTGCTTGTCGAGCTGCCGGACGTAGCGGACCAGACCTTGGGGCCACCATCGCTGCTACTGCCGCAACTGCTGGCTGCTGTGATGATACGAGTACGTACACTCTGCTATAATTTGGTGTACTGGACCAAAACAATCTGTAAAATGACGCATTAGGATCGACTGCATGTTTTAAAAAGTATGCCTTACGACCCAGGGGGGGGTCGAACCCTCGACCTAATGCTTAGAAGGCATTCGCTCTATCCAACTGAGCTACAGGGTCGTCATCCAATAACGGGGTACCCGTTTTCAAGGATGAACTTCACTGCATTCTGCAGTGATATACACGCAGCCAGGCAGGTGGTGCGGATGGAGAGCCCGGACCCCGCTCATGTGCAGCAGTGTTTGCTGACGGTTCCGGCAGTACGGTAGGGGTAGTTGCTCTCCGCCCCCGTGTCCGCCCCATAGGGTGTCGCACGGACTTTGCCCGCGGGAGGGTTTGCAGCAAAGTCGGGGTTGGTGGAGTCAAGTTGGGCCCTGATAGCATGTGATGGCTCGGCGTCTTCGGGTGCTGGGACTGTCCCCTCTGTAACATCCGCATCCATAGGGTGTCAACATGCACTCGGCGAACATCACTGCCCACTGTGACAGAAACTTTGCCAAATATAGCCGCCAACCACTTTGCATGCCCCTGCGTACACGGTGCACATCCGTCCTCAGCATTTTCGGTCATTATCCCAACACCGCAACGGAAGGACGAGTTCTACTAACCAGCACTGGTTATTTGCTTGCTAGCAACACCCATGATATCTTGAGCTGCGTGGCTTTGTCGTCTGCGCTTTCAGCATGGAGCAGGCCGACATCAATCTTATCAGCAGCCTGGCAGATGATTTGAACCTGGACACCGCATGGGAGCTGAGGGCTGTCACCGCATTCGCCAATGCGGCGCCTGAACACCGCGCGTACATTCGCGGTCACTCGCAAAAGCGCAAGCAGGTGGACCTTCTAAATGAGCTCATGCAAGGTAAGCGCATCCTGGTACTTTTTTTCTGCGCCGGGGCGATGCAAGCGGGCTGTCGTGGTGGCACTCGGCGTGCGCGGGAAGGAGCAACTCGGCGATTTGCTGGCCTTTCTGGCGTCCGTGTTGGTGGAGGAGCTCGCCTTCTTTTCAATAGGCGCTGAGCTTAAAGCATTAGATATTGAAGCTTCGGATGTTGACGCAGGCGGAGCCTAACGTGCACTGACGTGCGTGCAAGTACAGAACCGGCATGCCTTTGCCCCCGGCCGTGTCCACATCGTACAGGCGCGGCGGCAAGGCCGGGCTCACAGAGCACGGGAGCTGGAGGTGAGGTGCTGCTGGTTGGTTGCTGGTAGCTCGGGTTGGCTCCTAGTGGGCACGGGTTAGGGGGCTCCCAACAAGGAGTGCTGGGAGACCCCTCCCTGCATTACGGGGGCCTCTAGACCTGTCGGTCAAGGGATTGAGGTTTGGGGAGCGTTGGGGTTTGGGAACACACCCACGTCGAGTTGGTTTGGGACGGGCAGAGGAGTTTGCCTCGCGCAATGCGACATAGGCCGAACGCCAGCGCTGTTGTTGCATCAATATTTTAACACAAAAGCAGTTTGACGTTGTGTCTGGGCTGACTGCAGGCGCGACCTCCGTGGAAGGTGTGGAGGCCTTTGCCTGGGGCGCTGGTTTGTAGAGCGGGAGGGCAATAGTGGGAGCATCGCGCGTTGGGGCGGGTGGGTCGTTGCTGGGCGCTGTGGGGCGCGCTGGTTGCGCCACGCACCTCGTGTGGGCGCTGGGAGCTGTGGGAGGCCGCCAGGGGCGGCTGGTGGGTACTGGGCCTTGTGGGCCCAACACGTGCCCTAGGGGAGCTCACTTTGGACAGCGGCGGGTGTCACCTGGTGTTGCCAAGAAAAGAAAGCCAGCTAACTCATCCGCCTTGGACCACCCACAAAAATAGACCTCCTCCGGGAGCTGCGGCGGCCCGGCCCACCTTGACGCCTTTTTTTTATTAACATGAGCCGCCAGGGCCGGGTGGGGTGGTGGGGACATGCGGGTAGGGCGTGCCACAGCGTCTGAACACCGAAGGGTTGACGCCGCTCATAGTGGTCCAATGAGGGGCCAGCGCTGGGAGGCTCAAGCGGTGACATGACCGCATGAGGCGGCAAGTAAAGGACGTTCCGTCCGCCTTCTTTGATAACTTGAAGATTCCTTGATTCCCATCCGCTGTCTGTAGTTCATGTATGCTCACCTGCAACATTCGGTAACAAAGGAGCCCCCTGTCCCTGTCGGTCCTTGCACCCGCCTGTGCCTTACTTGCACCCGCACGCTGTATGCCCACCATAATGCCCCTACATTGTGATTGCTCCCCCTTGCACAACAGAGGTATCATTCAGCAGCGTGAGGTCGACGGCATGGAAGCGCATTAGCACGTTGGTGGGAGTATCTTTAGTGCCCACCTCTCAGGCGCCACTGACAGCGCCGCCGGCCAACGCCACCATGCCTTTCACGTGGGGGCAATCAACTGAGAGCAGCACCACCAACCGCACGGCGGCGATGGAGTACCTCAAAGACATCCTGGGGACGCCAGCCGGGCAGGGTAAGCATACTCCGGTGCACGATGTGATTGGTTACGGTGGTCGTCCATTCCCGCCAGCCAACATGTTGCAATGCATGCAGCCAGGCGCTCACTCATATCACCATCAACATTACCTTTTCCTTTGCTGCCTACTCTATCCCCCAGCGTATATCGATTGTGCCTCCACGAAGACCCTGTTGAGCTGCCAGCTGCCTGGGACGGGTTACAGCCTCAGGGGCTCTGCCGACATCGCCATCTGCACGTCTGTGGCTGTGGAGGCCAACGTCCCAGCGACCGGCCTGCATGTGCTGTTCGAGGTGAAGAAGACAAAGGGCGCATTGTAAGTCCGCCACGTTGATGTGTCGAAAGTAGTGCAGCTCCCCGGCTACAGCGTAGGAACGCCTGCGTGTAGTGGCTCCACTCGTGTGCTTGGGGATATGTGCTTTCTTGTTGTTGCTTGTGATCTGTACCATACACATGCACAGCAACCTCCCCTTGATAACACTCTTTCACAGCAACACCTTCCAGCTGGCCGCGAAGCTGCTCGCCGCGCACGTGTGGACCTCTGGCCTGCAGCCCATCGCCGTCTTGACCGATCTGGTGCGAAGGTGCCGCTAGCCCTCAAGGGTGTGCGGGTGCGACAAGCAAGCCGTTCACATGTACAAAAGCACGCACAGAGTAGTCTTTCAGTCTTTGCGGCACTTCTGTACACGAGTTAGTAGCTCCCGGCTGAGACAGGGTCACGTGCTTCTATCTATTTATTGCTGCTCCAGATGGATGAATGGTGCCTGATGTGGCCAGCAGCGGAGAAGGAGTTGAAGATGTACACCTGCAGAGACCGTGCGGAGGCCGTCGGCATCCTCAGGGCTTTCCTGGACAAGGTGGGTAAAGGCTGGTTTGGGTTGAGGCGCAAGGTGCGGCTCAGGTGTGTCGTGGTTGTGCTGCACCGAATGCATTCGCTGTCCCGCGCGCTCCACCCATGCAAGCATTTCGCGCTGCTGCATTCTGTTGGCTGAAAGGCTGCTGGCTGGTTGTCCTGCAGGATGTCCTCTCGGCGGACAGCACCCACATCGTGCACCCGCAGCAGCAGGACGCCGCCGCCAGCGGGCGGGGCGCAGCGGAGACGGAGGCGGAGGCAGGCGGGCTCCTCAAGCGCCGGCGGCTGCAAATGGGCGCGGGCTCGGGTGCCGGCGCTGACGTGGCCAACCTGAATGACCTGCTGGACTTCGGCGGCGACCTGGGCCTGGGCGAGGCGGACCTCCACCAGCTGCGCAGCCGCATGCAGCTGGAGGCGCTGCTGCATGTGGCAGCGCCGGTGTTCAGAGCAGCAGCAGCAGCAGCAGCAGCAGATGGCAGCAGTCGTGCGGAGGCGGTGGCGGTGGCGGGAGAGGAGGAGGAAGCAGCCTTTCCCGCCATGTGCTCGTGAGGGTGCACGCGGGCTGGCCCGCTGGGCCGGTTACTTGCCGTGCCGCCCTGCCGCCCAGGTTGCGGCGACTGTAGATAAAGCAGCGCTTTAGTAATGCAGCCGTGTGCACGCCAGGCCAGCTCATTTGCTTTTGAGACAGCCTGGCAGGAGTTGGACCAGCAAGCTGTGGTCCGCGTGCCGTGCACCGGTATGAAGCGGCAGCAGCGGCAGCAGCGGCAGCAGCGGCAGCAGCGGCAGCAGCGGCAGCAGCGGCAGCAGCGGCAGCAGCAGCAGCGGCAGCGCCAAGCAGGCAAGCGCAAGGCCGGCGGCGGCGCCACCGCCACCGCTGCTGGCAAGCGCAAGGCCGGCGGCGGCACCACCGCCGCCGCTGCTGCCAAGCACAAGGCCGCGGTAGCGCCATCGCCACCGCTGCTGGCAAGCGCGAGGGCGGCGGCGGCGTAACGCGTAACTGGCGGCGGCGGCGACGCACCCCTTCCGCACACCTGCTGTGCGCGAAACACGCAGACGCCTACCTTACTGTTCACCTCGACATGGTACCCGTTATCAAACACATGCATGGTTCCTGGTAAGTCGTTCACGCTAAGTCTGAGAGGTTACCAGGAACCATGCATGTGCTTGATGACGGGAGAAAGAGCGCAATGCTGCGATAACTGGCAACCCGTGGCCGTCCGCTCCGTGCGGTGCGCCGAGCTCACCCGGCGCTGGTGTCCGATGCCTCGCAGGCGGGTGCGGGTACGTGTGGCCTCCCCTGAGGTGCAAGGGCGGCTCGCTCGGGCCCTAGCCATAACACGAGCATAAGGCGGGCTCCAGGGTCGCGATGGGCCGTCCCTACTCCTAGCAGTTTTAGCCAGTGTATTGTTTGGTGGCGGGCTTGAGTCGTCCTTGGGTGTGTGATGGGACAGGTTTTGGCAGGTTGGTGAAGTCCCGTAGGATGCAGCTGATTCCCAGACCCTAACAGATGGCAAACAGTTGGCAACGGCAGTGCAGGGCGCGGCAAGGCAGACTAGGGAGCCCGACGAGTGCACGGCGGAGTGGCGGGCGAGCCGGATGCGAGTGTGAGACAAACACAACCGCAGTGTGAGGAAGCGCAGCGGGTTGGAATTGGGAATATCGCGACTGATGTTCGGGGTAGAGCTGCGTCGCGCGTCCTAAGGACCGAGTGCGGTTATTAGCGGAAGGTTTGCTGGCGTCGCACGCTAAAGCTGGCGTTGGAGTGTGAACACAGTAGGCAGACATACGGTATAGCATGGAGGTGTCAAGCTGGCAGTGGAGACGCTGTGACGGCGGTGACGGCGGGTGCAATCAACTGGCGAGTGTAACTGGCGCGGTCAGTAGCAGCTGCCTGGTCGTGGGTGTTGCGCACTGTATCGAGAGTCCGGGCTCACGAAGAGCTCCGCGGGGGCAGAGAGGCACACGCGCATTGACACAGCTCAGCACAA
Source organism: Chlamydomonas reinhardtii (assembly GCF_000002595.2). NCBI lineage: Eukaryota > Viridiplantae > Chlorophyta > Chlorophyceae > Chlamydomonadales > Chlamydomonadaceae > Chlamydomonas > Chlamydomonas reinhardtii. Next base: position 606,039 of record NC_057016.1, on the reverse strand, counting down.
CCGACAGGCAGGCCCGGAGGCGCCCACACAGGCACGCACACACACACACACACACACACATACACACACATACAAACACACACGCATGCACGCTCGCAGGCACGCAGGCCCAAATGCTGACGCCCGCACCCGCGCCGTCGCACACAGGCACACGCATCCCGCCGGCCGCAAGGCCAGCCATCGAAGCGACCGCGACAGCAACCCATCGCGACCAACAGCCCAGACCCCGGCTGGCCGACGCACATGGCACACCCAAGACACGAAACCGGGACTAGACACCGAACGGAAGGCACGTCCAACCCGCTGACCTGACAGGCCGCTCAAAGGAGCCGCGTCCCTGGCAGAGCTACCCCGAGCCGAGCCCCCCCCCCCCACACACACAACACCATCGCATCGCAAACACTGTCTTTGCGCAATGTTTTCCTTGTGCTTTTTAACACAACACCAGCACCAATGTTGCCAGACTTCTCCTGGCAGCCGCGGCGTCAGGAACACCGGCTTGGCGACCGGCACACCGCCTAGCGGTCCCGCGCCCGACTCCCATGCACTACAGCCACCGGACCGCTCGGTACCGCCGCCACTAAGGCCCAGAGCTCCAATTGCGCCTGTGCTGTCGTGCTGGCTGTTGCTGGAGGCTGCGGCCGGACTGACCCACGGGCTGCTGCTAACAGCGGGGCATGTCGCTGGCCGGCGGGGAGGCGGAGAGGGAGGAGGGCCGGGGGCGGACTCGTCCATGCCAGCATAGTGCCAGGCGGACTGGCCGATCGGAGGCCACGGGAAGGGAGGAGGAGGGAGTGGGGGCGGCGGCGGCACGGCGCCAACAGGGAGAAGAGGCGACGCTGGCAGCAGTGGCGGCGGTGGCGGCAGCGGCGGCGGCGGCGGTAGCGGTGGCGGCGGTGGCGGCGGTAGTGGCGGCGGCGGCGGAAGAGTGGGGCATGCAGCTGGTGGAGGAGCGCGCGGTCGGCGTGGGTGCAGAGCAGCACGTGGCGGTGCTGGTGGTAGGACTGTCGCAAGACCCTTCGGAGCAAGGCGTGGGGTACGACCGCCTTGCTAGACGCAGCCAGCGTGAGGTCGGTGGAGTAGACGCCGAGAACGCCGCCCAGAGGTAGGGATTGCAGGAGGAGGTGGGGAAGGAAGGGGTTGCCGCCGCCCAGTAGATCATCGGTGTACCGCTGTGTGTGTACTAGAAGGCCAGCAGGATATCGACGGCCAGGGCGGCCTCGGCGCGAGGTACGGCCCGACGGGCTAGTGTGTCGGCCATGTATCCACGCCCACCGCTCAAGCATCGTACTGGTTCTCTCCCAAGGCTGGCATATACGCCTGTCTGGCGCCTGTGGCCTCGTCCTCCTCATCACGCCTCCTGCACGCCTCATCCCTCCTCACCACTCCTGGCCGCCCCTCGCGCGCTTGTTAGGCGGCGGCCCGATCAGAGGGTCCTTCTCCACTCCGGCGTGCGCCCGCCATCCCAGCTCGTCCGCCGCCGCCGCATCCGCCGCACTCCCAGGATGAGCACACGGCTGCTGCGCATACCCAGGGGTCGTGCGTGTACGGGGTGCGCCCCACGGCTCCACCGCCCCAGCAGTAGCGCTGGCCCCGAGGCCCACGGCGGCCTCCCCCTCATCGCCACCCGCGGGCAGCAGCCGAGACAGGGCCTGTAGCACAGGCTGTAGCGATGGAGGCATGGGCGGCTCCCGCATGCCGCCGCCGTCGCCTGCATTGCCGGCACGGCAAGCAGCAGCAGCAGCGGCAGCAGCAGTAGCAGCGCCCGCGCCGCCTGACGCCGCCGCGTAGCGTGTGACACTGCCATAGGGCTCGGCGGCACGCGCCGCCGCAGCGGCGGCGGTCGCCGCCGCCACCCGCGCGGTGCCATTCGTGTACGAGCCAACCGGATCAATCAGCGCCGCCACAGCAGCCGCGCGGACGAAGTCGGACCCGGCGGCGTGGCGCTGCTTCGCCGCAGTGTTGGCCTCGGCAAGCTGGGCCTTGCGCCGCTCACGCGACCGACGCAGCTGCTCCATAGAACTCAGGACCTCATCGCGCGGCGCCTCCCGCCGCTCCACGACGGCGTGCGGCGGCAGCGGCCCCGCAGACCATTCCGACGGGTAGCTGTCTTCGCTGCTGGCCTCATCGGGCAGTGGCGTGCTGGGGTAGATTGTGTTTGCGGAGGTGGCTGCCACTACGTCCTTGCTGCCTGGAGGCGGCGGCGCGGGGCCTTGGGCGGCCAGGGGGAAGGACCACTGCCGCCGCGGCACCCGAAGCCGCTGCAACGCCCTGTGCTCGAGCTGTTGCCCCTGCAGCTCGTACCGATGCGGCTGAGGCGGCGGCTCGCTTTGCTGCAGCGATGCCATGGCCTCCGCTTCCTCCACTAGTGCAGCCAGCCGAGCCACCACTGGGGAGCTGTCGGACCATGGTGCCGCTGCCGGCGGTTGATGATGCGGTTGCGATAGCTGTCGCGGCGGCGCTGAGTGCGGCGGTGGCCGTGGCGACCGCTGCCGGCGTTGCTGCTGCAGTAGTGCCGGCGGTGCGTCCAACACGGGACCCACTGCCTGTCCTTGGCACTCCTGCTGCTGCAGCACCTCCAGCTTCACTGTGGCCAGGTTCGCGAGCAAGTCCAGAGCATTCCCTACCCCAGCAATACCGCTTACACGTCCGCCACTGACGTTGTCGCTCAAGTGGCCACCGCTGCCGCCGGCCACGCCCGGTTGCTGGTGGCGAAGGCGAAAGGCCGAAAGTTCAAACGGCGAAGAGCTGGCACGGGAGCCGCTGTCGGAGGAGACGCAAGCGAGCAGCGTCGGCAGTAGTGGGGTACCTGCGCGTTGGTGCGCCTGCACTTTCTGCTGCTGCGGTGAGGGCTGGTGCAGTTGCTGCTGCAGGTGCTGGTCCGCAACACATGACTGCTGCCATATGTGCTGCGTGTGCTGCTGTGTGTGCCGCTGTGACCGCTGCTGTGGCTGCTGCGGCTGCGGCAAGAGGTGAGTTTGGCGCGCAGGCCTGGAGCTGTGGTCGTGGATAATGGGGCTCGCTGCCGGCCGCGGCTGCGGCGGGGCATGATGCAGTTGGGGCTGCTGACACTGCCGGTAATCCTGTGGTGGCGGCGCCGGCGGCTGCTGGCGGCGGCGCTGCTGGCGGCGGCGCTCCCCCTCTTCCATCAGCATCAGCGCCGCGGAGCTGAGCTGCTGCCGCTGCTCATACTGCGAGTGGATGAGACAAAGTACAGTATGCATCAAGATTGCTTAAGCGTTCAATGCCTTTAGTTTGTCACAGCAAACCTCCAATGGAAAGGTATGGGGCGGGTGGCGGGTGAAATAGTTTATTCCCCGACCCAACAGTTCCACCGCTGCCACCCGACTGGACACACTTACCTCCTCTTGGCTTTCGTGAAGATCACGAGCCGTGCTGCGCAGCTGCCGCATCAGATGTTGCAAAAGCCCCCCGCTCGCTGCCGCTGCCGCTGGCGCAGCCGACGTCGCAACTGACGCCGACGGCGGCCCTGAGCGGCAAGAGCCCACAGACACGCCTGCAGCAGCAGCAGCGCGCATGCCAGGCATGATGGCAGCCGCCGCCTGCGGCGGCGGCGGCGCCGGCGGGCCGGCAGGTGCGCTCGCAGGCCCCCCGCCGCTCATTGTGAGGAGGTCGTAGCCGCGCTTTCCGAAGCGAAGCCCTGCAGCTGCAGCGGCAGCAGCGGACAAGCTGCTGCTGCCACCCCCGCTGGCAGGGCGTGCGCCAGTGCTCATGGCGCCGTAAGAGGCGCGGCGGTCGAATGGCGAGCGCGTGTAGGCAGCAGCATCTGTCGGCGGAGATGGAAGCGGCGGTGACATCAGCTCAGCAGGAGGATTAAAGCTACTGCTGGGAGCGGCTGCCGCGGTTGCCGCCGCCAACATGGGCAAGCCCGTTCCGCTGAGCGCGCCGCCGTTGCCCCTCCTGCTGTCCGCGGGGTAGGCTGCTGGGAGTTCATGCGGCATGTCATTATTGCCGGCGCCGTGTGCAACAGCAGGCGATGGCAGCAGCAGGCCACTGCCGCTGTCGCCGCCACCTGTTGCTGCCACGCAACGACTGGCGCCGCCGTCGCTGCTCCGCCGGCGGGCACCGCCGGCAGCAGCGGCTGCATGGCCGCCGTTGGTGTTGCTGCTTGCGTACAGGAGTCCGCCAGCCACCGCTGCTGCCGCCATGTGCGCACCAACAGCAGCAGTGGAGTCAGCGACAGCAGGCACACCCACAAGGCTGCTGACCGGCCGACACTGCTGCTGCTGCTGGCTGCCGCACAGTTGCAGCAGGGAGCCTGCTGCGATGGAGGCCCGCCCAAACGACGGCGGCTTGCCGCCATGCGCACCAGCACCAGCAGCAGGCGGCGGCGGGGCGGAGGCGTGCAGCGGCCAGGTAGGCCGGCAGGGCTGTGTGGGGGACCTGGGGCTGCCGCGGCAGGGACTGCCGCCGCCGGCGCCGCTGCCGTGACATGCGAAACCCATGCTGCCGCCGCCGGCGCCGTTCCCTGCGGCGCCTGCGCTATGCTGCGGCTGTGACTGCGGCGGCGCCAGCATCAGGTTAAGGTGGGGAGCCCGCTGCGGCGCCTCCGCCGGCGCAGCAGCCGCCGCCGGCTGCTGTTGCTGCTGCTGCTGCCGGCTGTGGCAAACGTGAGTAGTCAACATATGAGGCTGGAAGCCTGATCCGTTTCCACCGTTGTTGTAGCCGGTAGCTTGCAAGCACTGGGGGTCTCCAGTATTGTTTATGGCAGCCGCCGCGTTCGAATGCGCATTTGCGCTCTGCTGCTGGAGCTGCTGGGACGCCGGCGCAAGGATATGTCCAGCGGCGTCACGGTTGGCGTCGCCTCGAGCCCTGTGCGTGGTCGTGCGTGACCGACGGGGTGTTGTTGAAAAAGGTTATAGCAAAAGGTAGACACATGGGACCGACCGAAGCCAAATAGACATGTGCATCAAATCAACGATAACAAGCAAGGCGGGCGTATGCAAGCTAGGCGCGACTGAGGCGATAACACAGCAGATGAAACGGAGTTGTGTCCGACCGACGGTTGAGGTTGCGTGCGTAACCGGCCGCGCACGCAACGGTCCGTTTGCGAGGCATCCCCTCCCCCCCCATTCCATCCCGAGGGACACACGCGAATAAGACCCCAGGCCGTACCCAGGCCGTACCATACTCAGCCGTGCCGTACCTTTTGGCATGAGGTGACAGGTGCGGCGGGGGGTGTTGGTGCGAGGAGGCATGTGCTGCCTCCAAGTCCCGTGCTGCTGCGTCTGCCTCCGCTCTGAAGCTGCTCGCCCAGGCCATGAAGCCGCCCGCAGCAACAGCCTGTGCTTGGGCATCACTCACGAGCCGTGATGAGCACTGCCGCGCAACGCCGCCGCCACAGCAGCTGGCGCCGCCGCGTGCCGTGTGTGCCGCGGTGGCCGGCGCATGCAGTACAGGCGGCGGTAGTGCGCTGGCGTCGCCGCCGCCGCTGCTCCCATGCAGCAGATGTGGTTCGAGCGCATGCCTCTGCCGAAGGCCTGAAGGCTGCGGGCTGCCGCCGGCGGCATCGTTATCGCGGGCGTCGGCGGACGCAGGAGTGGCAGCAGCAGCGGCCGCCGCAACCGCTGCGCCGACCTGTCAAGACACAACGTTATAGGATGCTTAGGCGCAATGGCACGCACATGGCCTCAATCAGTACGCTAACCCGCTGCGCTTGATTGGCCCGCACGTGGGCCCCAGCCAGCCTCAACCCCGCGTCGCATGCAGCAGGCACGCACGCACGCACGCACGCACGCAAGCGCCCCCATGCCACGCACCCGTGCAAGGGCGCTCCCTGACAGGGCGCCCAGTAGCGCCAGCAGGTCCGCCGTACTGGCCGCGGCAGACGACTCCACGAACGACACAACAGGCCGGCTGCTGCTCCCCTCCGTACCAGCAACAGAGGCGTCCGGCAATGGCGACAGACCCGCCATCAAATCGCTGTCGAAATGCAAACCGTCGAATGGGCCGCCGCCATCGCCGCCGCAATAGCCTGGCGTCAGGGGCAGCCGGTCGGACGCCCGTGTCGCCATGGCTAGCGGCAAGGAGGCGTTTGCAACATCGGCAGTACTGCTGACCGTGTCCGCGTATGTCATGGGCGTGAGCCATTCGGGAAAGCCGCCCACAAAAGATGTAGCTGGGACGGCCGAATTCGGCTCGTGATGGCGGTCCGGCCCATTAGCAGGCAGTTCGGTATCGGCGGGGGTCTCTCCGCGATCCAGCCTGCTGCTGCCACACGGCACGGCATGTGCCAGCGAGTGCATGGTGCGTCCTGCAACGTGTATGGCGAGCATGCATAGACTTGACGAAGCGCTTGATTGGCTGCGAGGAAAAAATCGCGGGGGCAGGCATCCACCCGGTGCTGATGTCAGTGCTGATGTACCGCACGCGTGGCTGCCTACAGTCCTTCGCAGGCGCAGGACCCTGCCTCCTATGAAAGTCTATATGCTTCTGGCCTGCTTCACTCCCTCCGCCGGTTAGCTAGTGGCAGCAGCAGCTCAACCGCGCAGCATACTGAAAGAGTGTTTGCCCTTGTCCAAACGTATTCTAAAGGACTACGGTGTCTTTGAAATGCATTGTTTTGAAGCACACGCGAGTAGACCGCCAGTTTCAGTGCAACTCACCCTTAACGGGCACAGTGCGTGCTAGTGGCCCACTGAGCCGACGTCATGCCCCAGCATACAAAGTACTCAGCCACCTAACATGAGGCGCTGGTGACAGGGGCTTTATAAACGATGCCGGCTGACTCCTTCGGCTTGCCGAGCCGGGCTTGGTACCTGTTGCAATTGAGTTATGCCGCTGATTCATGCAGATATGATAGAGCTAGCCGAGCGAGCCGAGTGTCACTCGCATTGGGTTAGCATTTCAGTGTTCAAGCACTTCTGCAGCGGAGTAACGGTGCATGTGGCCGTCTCGTCGATAGCATATAGTATACGTCCTGCTCTATAATGTATGTTATGGACGCCTTGTGTGCACGTGCCCGCTACCTCGAGAGTCGAACTAGACCATCAACGAACCCCAATCCGCTCGGACGTCCTTCAGCAATCACGCATCAATCATTAGCAAGTCGACTAGTCGAGAGCTGCTGATTTCTGGACAGTCACAGATAGTCGGATCTAATTTTCGTGTGGTGGAAGGTGGGCCAAGTGCCCAGGCCACGGCAGCGGCGGCGGCCAAGCAGGGCGGGTCCGACAGCTGCAGTGCTGCTCTGTGCAGGCAGCATGCTAACGCGGACGGAGCCAAGGGAGAAGGTAATTAGGCAAGTCCAGAAAGAGGAGGGCGCTGTGCTGTCCCAATAGCGGCGCCGTCGCGCCAGCGCGCAGGTTGAGGCCAGCGTTTATTAGGGGCGGGGGACGGCGCCGCGGCGGCGAAGCGCCACAAGTGGTAGGCAACAGCTGCACTTTCTAAGCTTGACGTGAGGGCGGACGGAGCCTGATTGTCGCAATGTCGCCATTGAGCTCTGTTATGACACCAGCTGCGTTTATTGGTGCGCAGTCCACACGTCCAGGTACAGCTGCACACAGGCGCCGTCGCGGTCAGCCGGTCACTGAGTGGCATGGATGGACGGGGTGGTTCGGCGGAACGTGGGTAACCCGTCGCCACAGACTGCAAACAGTGGGATGAGTCCAAAGCAACATTCTGCTTACAGGTCATGCAAGCACGTACGTTTGTCTCCTGCTCCTATCAAACTCTATGCACGGACACACATCTGTCGCCTTGCCGCAACACCACCCCACAGTGGCGCTGGACGCGTGCCGAGCTTTGCATACCTCATTCTTCCATATCCACTTGATTACGGCTCTGCACAAAGCCATCACAACTACCACCACTGTGCAATATTCTGCCAGCCTAACCGAATGGTGCACTCAGCACACCCCGCACGCACATGAACCAAACAAACAGAGCATGCAAGAACTTGTCGCCCACGCGGGGCAGTTACTATTGTACATACAGGCGGGTATCCACTATCGCTTTGGAGAGTGTCAGTGGCCCAGTAGAATCATCGCAGGGCCAGCGGTACAGCCATGTACACGGAATTTTATGACCCTCATTCTCTCTCCCTCTCCTGTGCCTCGCCGCGTGCCTGCCTCTCATAAATTGCCGCAAAAGAAACCCTCATGTGGCCGGCGGCGCCGACACAAAACGCGGGGCCGACCACAATCACCAGCAGAACACTGTGTCACATGCGGGCGGCCAATTCAGTCCGGCGATGGTGTGCTTGTCTGTAACCGCGCACCACCCATGCGCGGTGCCGCCTGCCTCGACCATCGAGACCTGTAGCCCTCCCGCTACACGCTCTCTCTTTCTCTCTCAATTCACGCTCGTACGTAAACCACCATTCCTGGCTTCCCGGCCTGCAACCATTCACTTCAACCACCCTCAGCTTTTGTACTCTCATCACCGGCACACCACCTGCTCCTGCCTCCTGCTCCTGCCTCCACTCCGCTGCGCGCCCTGCTTAGTAGATGCGGTCGAGGACATAGTCCACCATCAACCGTAGCGAGCGGCGCGAGGAGCCCTCGGGCAGGCACTCCAGCGCCGACAGCGCCAGGTCCGCCTGCTGCCGCGCCAGCAGCCGCGCCTCCTCGATGCCGCCCGTCTCATTCACCAGCTGCAGCGCGCGCTGCAGGCTGCCCTCCTCCACGAACTCGCTGCTGATGATGTCCAGCAGCTCGGGCGACTTGCGCAGCGCGAAGATGACGGGCGCCGTGAGGTTACCGCTGGCAAGGTCCTGGCCCTGTGTTGTCAGGAGTGGAGTGGAGATGGGCGGGGCAGGCCGAGGGTTAGAGGAGAGTTGGGAGAAGAGGTGAGGAAAGCGGCGGGTGAATACCAGCCGCAGCGGCGCAGCAACTCACAACCTGTCCGCCTAGAGCCCAACCCACATCGTCAACGTGTCATGGCAAATCAGTGCGCGACGGCCTGCACCCCCGCGCGTCCACCCACGTACAGACGCCGCAAACACCACCTGCCTCCGCTCACGGTGCGAAACGCGCCCGCCCCAACCTCATTCCTTGACCCAAACACCGGCGCCAAAACCGTAACCAAACACATAGCTCCCCGGCAATTGCACAGCAGGACCCAGCACGCCTCCCCCTTGCCCTTCTGCATTGGGTTCCGTTTAGTTCGGGCATCCATAACCCCCGCCCCCCAAAACAAAGCTCCCTCTTGCGCGGCTTCGCACCTGCGGCTTGCCCAGCTGCTCGCTGGTTTGCGTGAAGTCCAGGATGTCGTCCACCACCTGGAATGCCAGGCCCAGGTGCTTGCCGTAGGCGTACATGGCCTCCTTCACCTCCACAGGGCTGTCGCTGAACACGGCGGCGGAGCGGCAGCTGGCGGCGATGAGCGAGGCGGTCTTGTAGAACGACTTGTCCAGGTACTGCTCCAGAGTGATGTCGGTGTCAAACAGGCTGGCGGCCTGGCTGATCTCGCCGTTGGCAAAGTCCGCAATCACTTGACTGATCAGCTTGATGACCTGGTGGGAGGAGGCGGGAGGGAGGGCGTGCAGGGAGGCAGGGTGGGTTTGGCTAGGCGCTCCAGGGGGCGTGGGGGAGTGCGGGGGGTGCGGGGTTTAGGGGGGAAAGGTCTGCGAAGGTTTGCGCGGGGCGGGTAGCCCAAGAGCCACGGCGGCGGCTGCGCGGAGAGAGAGCCGAAGGGTCCTGGCAAGCGCCTGCGGCGCTGCTGTGCTCTTACCTCCAGGTTGTCCAGGTTGGCGAGGAACCACGAGGACTGGGCGAACAGGAAGTCGCCGGCCAGCACGGCCACGCGGGTGCCATACATGCTGTTGATGGTCTGCTTGCCTGTTGGGCAACCACCAGGGGGCTGCGCGTCAGCAACAGCGCCTGGACCGGCTTTCAAGGACATTCCCCGGTCGTCAGCGCAAAGCCCAAGCACACACCTCGCCGGATGTCGCACTCGTCGAGCACGTCGTCGTGCACAAGGCTGGCGGTGTGAATCATCTCGGTAATCTCCGCAAGTCGCCGGTGCTTCTCGGTCAGCTCTCTGCGCAAACATACACAAACTCATTCGATAACGCCCAAACACTGTACGATGGAGCTATGGCGCGGCCTAGTGACTCACGTTAGGCCCTCGCGCTGCGCCGTGCAGTGTGCGACCAGAAAGACGATGACTGGCCGGAGCTTCTTTCCACCGGCCCCAAAGATCTGCTCCGCCGCTGCCATCAGCATCGGATGCCTGTTGCCCACCACGTTCTTCAGGTTGGTGTTCATTTGCTGCATATCCGCTGTCACAGGCGCCAGGATTTCGCTGAGCAGGTTCGCGGGCGCGAGCTGCGCCTCCAGCCGAAGGGCGGTCTGCTCCTCGGCGCGAGTGGGCGTGTACACACGGGTGCGAACCACCGGCCGAGCCGGCTGGCGGCCAGCGCGTAGTAGACGGGGCTGAGGGCGCGGCAGGCACCGCGATGAGCACCCGACCGTTTCAGGGAGGCTCATCCGCTCAGGGATGGTAACGTTGTATAGGCCCATTGTCACGCACGCTCCGCGAAGATGTAGGAAAGCAAAGGTGACCGAGAGGCTGCAATCACTTATCGGCCGCTCACTTGCAGAAAAGGCACTTGGCAGAGGTATTTCAGTGCGTGCAGTGGCCGAAAATGTACAAAGTAGCAACTTGTATGTTATGCGACTGGAGCGTGCAACGCTTCAAAGGGTGGCGTGGACTTCATTTGTCCCCCGCCCCCATCCGATCGTGAGGCCCCAAGGCGACCGCGCGCTCGGCCAGCCGAACAGTCGCTTCCATTGTAAACACTTGAACACCACTTTGCAAAATACTGAATTACGCCCGTTCTGGCAGCGTCGCTGGACGACGTGGCAGCCGGTCAACTTCGCGAGCAAACCCTGGCCGTAACCCGCACCTGTACCCACGCCCGGCCCTGTGTGGTCAACGTCAAATGACCTGTACGCAGCTGACACGCGCCAGCACACGGTGGATGCTGGGCCGCGCCGTGACTTCCGTGGCGCCTAAGCTAGCGGCCTACCCCCCGCGCTCGCGGTGCTCGTGGTACGCGCGTTAGCTTGTGCGTGCAACCGCACGGTGGTCCCTATCACGCACCCTCTTAGCCGCCTCCCGCGTCACCCTAAAAACACGCCACCCCAAAAGTGGGGCCTGGCACAACAATGTGCATTGCATCGGCACACGCGCACGGGGTCCAGCAGCCCCAGTTACCAGTACCTCCTTGCCCCTTGCGGTCTGACAGCCCGGCCCACCGCGTAAACCGCAGTGCGCCAGCTGTTGCGGTTACGCCCGTCCACCCCCCGACCCTGCACCTCCTCCATGACACCGCCCTTGCCCTCCAACACCAGGAGCCGGCAGCATCACGTTGCGGCCGCGGCCGCCGGCCCGGCGGCGGCGCACGCACACGCGCCTGCAGCTGCTGCGGCCCTGGCGCAGCATGGGTACCACATTAGCACGGCCATGGATGCGGGGAACATTGAGGTGCGCTCTGCCTGTGCAATATCGGTCACTCGGATAGCATTCGCTTGCTCATGCATGCCGGCGGAGAGCCTCACTGCCGCTTAGTCGGCAAGAAAGCGAAGGCGGTCGCGCAAAGTGCCTGCTTGGCATGTCCGGGCCACTCAGATGTAGACACGAGCGGCGCAGGCGTGTCGGCTCGGCTACAGCCGCCTGTTGATTTGGCGCTGTCCCTCGCCTCGGCTGCAGGTGGTGGGGGTGACGGATGGAGGCAGCACCATCGATTTGAACATCCGCCCGGACCCGTACTGCGAAACCGACAAGCGTGCGCACTACCAGTGAGTACGGCTGCAAGGGGATACACACGCTAGTGATTGATCATCGGCGTGTTGGCGTGACACGCGCTCTGAGGCGCTGTGGGATGATCACCCGAACTGCCACCAGCGGCTGTCACCAACCCCTGCTGGAGACGCCCTCCCCGCCTCCACCGTTGGGCGGTGTGTGCGTTGGTCGGTTAGGGACCACACAGGAGGGCAACGCGCGGGACAGGGTGCGCAATGCGTGCCACGTGTGTTCATGTGTGTACATGCCCGTTACGTACGCGCAGGTGGTTTAACTTCAAGCTGTGCGGGGTGGCGGGCAAGCGGCTCACGCTGCGGCTGCTGAACGCCGGCGGCGCCAGCTACGGCCCCGCCTGGGAGGGATACAGGGCCTGTGCCTCACACGACATGCAGGAGTGGTACCGGTGCGCGTCGGGCGGAGCGGGCGGGGAGGAGGATTCGCCAAACTCAATCGGCGTGTAGCTGTCATCCTGGCACACTCATCTGCCATTCAATCACTCGCACAAATGGTCATATGCACGCTTCCTATAAAGCGGCCTTGGTTCTAAGTTCCTAACCCGACTCGGCTTGACGGCGGCCCTTCCCGCCCCCCGTACAGTGCGGCCACGGCCTACGACGCCGCCAGCGGTGTGGTGACAATCACCCACGAGCCCGGCCCGGCAGACATGGTGCACTACGCCTTCTTCACGCCCTACTCCCTCGACCGACACGCAGCGCTGCTGGGGCGCCTGCAGGGGGCGGCGACGGCGGCGGCCAGGGCTGCAGGGGCTGCGGGGGCGCCGGTGCGGCTGCGGGTGCTGGGCAGCACGATTGACGGCCGCGATATCGACCTGGTGCAGGTGCGGGAACGGGCGACAGGGATGTGCCCTGTTGTGGGCCGCGTGGCACGGCACGGCACGCAAGGGCGCCATGCAGGTTTGTGTGCAATGAGGTGGGCGCGCTACTGCTCCTGAACACCCATGTGTCGACACACGCGCCGCGCCGCGCATGCACGTGTCACACATGCTGAAGCCTGCGAAACGCACGCAAACACGTGCACGCGCTCGCTCGCAGGTGGGCCCCTCGCCGGCCTCCTCCTCCACCTCCTCCTGCTCCTCACCGCCGCCGCGGCCTCCCCTGCGCATCTGGGTGGTAGCGCGGCAGCACCCGGGCGAGTCCATGGCCAGCTGGTTCGCGGAGGGGCTGCTGGAGCGGCTGACGGACCCGCAGGATGGGGTGGCGCGGCGGCTGCTGGACAAGGTGGGGCAGGCGCGGTGGTGGGGCGGTCTTGGGGCACGGCGTGGGCGGTTGCCCCTGACCATGCTTATGGGGTTTGGCGGGCTGAGGTGGTTGAGTACAAGGACCGGCCGAACCCTGCACACCGCCATCAACACGGGGGTGGATGGGCGCGAGAAGTTTAGGGGCGAAGGCCGGAGCATGGATCCCCTCCGCTATCCTCGGGTGTCTGGGTCTTCAATAATCCAGGCTTGGAGTGGACTCTGCCCGCTGCGCCCCACCCCCCTATTTCATTGGGCTCGGGTACATATCCCCCCCCCCCCCTACCCTCACCCGCCCACCCACCCGCCGCCCAGGCCGTGTTCTACGTGGTCCCCAACTGCTGCCCGGACGGCTCCGCCCGCGGCCACCTGCGCACCAACGCCGCCGGCGTGAACCTCAACCGCACATGGGCCGCCCCCGACCCCGCCACCAGCCCAGAGTCCTTCCACGTGCGGAACGAGATGGACCGGACTGGTGCGTTTGATGTTCAGTTGTGGAGCCCGAATTGATACCGTAGTTGCCAGTCAAACGGGTGCTGCCGGCATGTGCACATTGGCCCCAGTCCCCGCTCCACCAAGCAAACCGCCCCCCCCCTCGCCCCTCGTACCCCATTTACCACGTCTCTTTCTCTCACTCGCACACACGACACTCCTTGTCACCTGTCAACCACACAAGCAGTACCGTACGCATGTGCGCTGCAGGCGTGGATATGTTCCTGGACGTGCACGGGGATGAGGAGCTGCCACACGTGTTCGTGGTGGGGAACAGCGGCATTCCCGCCTGGGGCCCCAGGCTGGAAGGGCTGCAGGTGAGGGGGGCAGGTTAGAGGGGCTGACGGCGAGGCGCGGGATGTGAGGTGTAAAAAGGGGTGGCGCGCCCTTGTGGTACGTGCCCTTTGCTGCGCCGTACGTGCCTTGGCTGCAATTCCGCACCAAACGGAAAGGGTTGGCCCGTCAGCGGTGCATGTGTTCGTTGCCTTGTCGGCACGGTGTGGTCATGTGCGCTGCGCCTCGGCCCCGCAGGCCGGCTTCTGCGAGGCCTTCAAGCGCCACGCGCCCGAGTTCCAGACCGCCAAGGGCTACCCCACCAATGTGGCCACCACAGCAAACCTGGGCATTGCCAGCAAGCAGGTGGGCTGTGGGACCCGAGGGGCAGGGACCGGAGGGGCAATGACCAGTGTGGCAGATGGAGGTCAAAAATGTGGGATGAGGTGTAGCAGGTGGGCAGGAACCAGGCGGAAGGGGATTTGCGCGATGGAACAACCCCAAAACATGCTGGACAAGGCAGAGAGGGTTACTTGCAACTACCGGTAATCCAAATCAAGCCACACTAGCGGGGGGCTGTAGACGGAGTTGTGAGGTGAAGCAGGTGCTGGGGTGCTGGATGTAACGCACGAGAGGGCATCTGGGGCACAAGCGGAAGGCCATCGGGCATCGGTACCAGCTCCATGCCCCCCCTCCCCTTACCCGATGTGCAGATTGGCCAGCGCTTTGACTGCCTGGCTCTTACGCTGGAGATGCCCTTCAAGGACAGCGCCGACCTGCCCGACCCCCGGGTGGGCTGGAGCGCGGGCCGGGCCAAGAGGCTGGGCGCGGCGGTGCTGGGCGCAATCCTGGAGGTGTCGCCCCTGCTGCGGTGAGGCCGCCTGCCGCGGTGAGAGGGAGGCCACCTGCTGCGGCGCGGCGCCAACCGGCGATGAGTATGCCGGTCGCAGGCGCGGGCGCGGGCGCGGGTGGGTGGCCTGGCCTGGCCTGGAGCAGGTTGCTGGGCGTTGGGTGGCCAAGGAAACATGTAGGGAGCCTTAAGAACAAGGTGCTGGCCTTTGTGGAGGTTGCAAGGGGGTAACGGCTGACTGACGGGCGACTGGTAACGGGTGCATATGACAGGACACGCACGCGTGCGGCTCTTGAATTTCTTGTGTGGGATACCTGCCTTCTGGGATGATGCTTGGGATGCATATCATGCCGAGCAACCACAGGCGTGTGCTTCATTCTGCAAGAGCCATGTGATTAATGGCCATGCAACTAGAGCCGTAACGGCGCCACGGGGATTGATGGGGGTGAGGGTTCAAGGAAAGGTTTATGGTGCATACGGTACCGTATGCACCGCCAATCTTACCGAGCTTATGCCACAATTATGGGACACGTTTGCTTCTGCTTCCTGCACTGTGACTCCATTGCCGGCAAAACCGCAAGGTGCGCGTAGATGTCCGAAGGGCGGGCGCGCGTTCATGTGATTTATGAACGTCTTCAGGCACTGCGTGAGCGCTCTGCTCTGTGGCGTGACGTGTGTCGGACCGTGTCGGACGCATGGACTTTCGGGTCCGCATGCCCACGGGCAGGAGTAGCAAGAACCAGGAGGATCCCTGGATTCGCCGGTGATGGTTACAGATAGGGGTAGTGTGCGCATGTAGTGATAACTGATGAGCGGTCACACGCAAATGCCCGGGTTCTCTGTTGCAGGCGGCCCAGAGCTTGATGCGCCCAGAGCTTGATGCAACCGCCCAGATACAGGTGGTGGTGTCGCTTCAAAGTCTGGTGCAGCTGTGTTTATCGCACGTTACACGGCTGGCAGGTCATGCGGCCCATTAGCGGGTTTGTGCCCGGATGCACGGGTGTCCTGCCTGGAGGGCATGGGTGCTGCCACGGGTGCTGCAGGCAGGTGCGCATTCGTAGGACTGCGCCCGAGGCCCGTGAAGAAAGGACATGAGGATATGTAATGCGACCACAGTATGGATGCGAATTACAATTGAAGGGACAGTCCGACAAGCGGGGGTACACCGTACCCACAGTATGCTGTATCAGGCAAGGGGGGGGGCCATGACGGGGAAGTGCAGCGGGCGCAACCGTGGGGCGGGGCCCAGGCTGGGCGCAGCTCTGCGCAGATCGGCGGGGCAGACCCCAGTATCATGCTCGACAATGCACGGCCAACACGTTATGATAGTTGCCTTTCAAGCTGTGCCAGTTTTCCATTGTTTACATATGCCCACGAGGCCACAAGAACTCCTGACTTCTACAGCTAAACGTTGCTGCTCAGAAAGCACCTTTTATTGATGTTTACCTACTCTAATTGATAATCACTGTGCTAAAATTCAAGTAGCTCGCTGCTTTCACCGAACGGCGTGCGGATTCCCGCGTTCTTCGTGCGCTGGAAGCGCCTAGCGCAGTGCAATGAACCAACCGGACCGTTACGTACAGTTCGTGCTCCCAGAGGGAGAGCGGAAAGTCAAGTACAAGGCGGACACCAAGCTGAAGGATGCGGGCACGTTCACCTTTCGCTCAGAGGACCATACCATTGGCAACCTGCTGCGCATGCAGCTGCACGCAGACAAGTCGACCGTCTTCGCGGGCTACCGGATACCCCACCCCTTGGAGCCGGTGGGTATGGAGCGTCCATCCCCAGCGCTCGCACTCCATTCCCCGCTGCTGTGCCTCGCTAACCCCTTGACAGCCCGACCACCCTGCATTACGAGGACCACTCCTATCTCCGATGTCCCTCCTTTTATACTCTCCCTGCCCTGCCCACCCGCCTGCATGTGTCCGGCCAGGTGATGGTGGTCAAGGTGCAGACCAACGGCACCAAGAGCTGCGAGGACGCCATGATGCACGCGCTGGAGGACCTGGCCAATGAGTACCACATCATGCTAGAGGAGTTTGACCAGGCTGTGTCGGCAGCCAGCATGCACTGAGATGCGGCAGCAGTAGCAGCGGAAGTGGAGGGAGAGGCCTTCAACATGCGCGGTGCAGCGGTAGCAAAGAAAGCGCGGCGGGTGTGAAGGAGCAGTAGCGGAAGTAGCATTCGGAGGACTGGGGTAAGGGGATGGGCGAGGGTGGTGTAACGAGGGCGGAACGGCGGCGGTGGACTAAGAAAGAAGCCAGGGAGGGGAGCTGTCGGGAAGTCCCACGCAGTACGGCGAAGGACGCAGCTGACCGCAACATAACTGCCTTACTGCTCGGGCGTGCGACTTCAGAAGCAACAGGCTGCGAGGGAGCTGCATTCGTTGGTGGTGGAACATATGCCGAGTCCTCGAGGCTTGGAGTGAAGGTTGCGGCAACCAGTTGAAGGCCAGAGTGGCCTGCATGTCCTTGTATGTGGGCGTGCCTGCGAGTGAAAGATGGGGCAACGTACGCTACGCGTCAAAGGCTTGAGTACGCAACCTCCAGTGATGGCATATATGTATACATGTTGGGACTCGTCGGGTGGACGGGGATGACGACGGCTTCCACTGTGCTCGGGAGGAAGAGGAAGGGGTTCAATCGTGCTGTTATCATGGCGTTGCATGCACGACCTTCGGCACGCTTCGGGGCAACACATATGCCGCCACGGCGCCATGTCTTCGATGTTCATGTGCAATGAACGCTGAAATAACTTATCGCGTTGGGAATGAGCAGCCCAGAAGCCTCGCCTCACTTGAATTTCCGCTCCATCTGCAAAGTTCTGCCAGCGCACCAGCCATTCTCTTAGAACGCGTAGTCTCTGGCCAAAATGATGCATGCGATATTCAGGTCACCAGCACCTCGCGCAGCATCGAGCTGAGCGTGGGCGGCTCAAATGACTTGGCGCCATCCTACGCCACAACGCTTCGCGGCAAGCCCGCAGAGCCGGGCCTGCTGCCGAAGCCGTGCTTCACAGTCGTCGTGCCAGTGCGACAGGTGAGCTCAGATGTAGGCTGTGAAAGGAGGGAGGGTACCAAGTCCAGCACCGTAACGAGGCAGCACCTTAATTAGTCGCGCCCTTGCCCCCATCTGCTGCCCAATGCACAGGGCTATCCAGACTGGCAGCAGCTCCTGCTCAGGTTCGCTTCATCCGGCAGCGGCAGCTGCCACGTGTGCGACATACAGCTGCTGCTGCCGCCGCCGCCGCCGCCGTGCCTCCCTCGTGTTGCCATTGTAAAGGGCGCAGCAGCGCCAGCACCAGCGCCAGTGGCCCCCGCGGCTGCCGCTGCTGTCACACAGGATTCCGCCGCCGGCACGGGGCAGGACGCTGTAGGTGGAAGTGGAGTTGGTGTTGCTGCAGCCCCACGCTGCAGCGACGGCAGCGGCGGGCCACACGCCTCCGCCGCTACCGCTGGGCCACAGCAGGTAGCGGAGCTAGGACCTGAGGACCCCAGCGGCCCACCCGCAGCGAACGGGGCTGGCTGTAGCAACGGCGAGCGCAGTAGCACTGCTGGCGGTCGTGCTGGGACCGCAGCAGCAGCAGCCGTGCTGGCATCTTCGGGCGCAAGCAACGGCGTGGCACGGCCGGCGGGGTCCCAGATGCAGCAGTTGCGGGAGCTGTTGCAGGTGGCGGCAGCCGGCGGTGAGAGGCGCGGGTGGGAGAAGGACAGTTAGGGGCCGTGTTAAATACGGGAGGCGCAACTGGGGTTGGTCACGCATTGCTCGGGGGCTGCGCTGCAACGTGACAGGTTGGGGGTTGGATGTTTCGGACGCGTTAGTGTTCTGCGTTTGGGATTGCGAGAAACGGGTTCCAGGTGCGCTCGACTGCCCTACAAGCTAACGCAGACGGGAGGGGACTTCCCCTGTGGACCGTGCGCCCGCAGCCAACCCACACATCACTGCGTGACTTCCCCTTGCCCTCCCCCCACATCCGCATTTCCCAAAACCTTTGTCGACCCAACCACAGGCCCGGGTCTGGGCGCGGCCGCGGGCTGCGGCCCTGCGGCTGAGCCGCGCTCCCCAGCGGCGGCGGGTGCGGCGAATGCCAACCGTGGCCTCGCAGCCACCCTGGCCCGGTCATTGCTGGCTGCATCAGCCGCATCTGCGATTGCGCCGCCGCAACCGCAACCGCCAGTTCAGCCGCTGACACAACCGCCCGGGGGCATGCAGCACCAGCAGCAGCAGCAACAGTCACAGAAGCCCTCGCTCGTTAGCACCGCCAGCACCGACGCCCAGCACCCAGGTCCGGCGCTGCCAGGCCCCGGGCTGGGGGCTGCAGCAGTAGCTGCATCCGCAGGTCCACTTGGCCTCGGTATCGGCGGTGGCGGTGGCGGCGGCGGCAGTTTTGCTGGGCCCACTGGTCTGGGCTCCATGCTGGGGGCACTGCCGGCACTGTCCGCCGCTGTGGCGCAGCTATCTGACGTGGCGGCGCGAGTGCGGCGCATCGAGGAGCACTTGGTGATGTCGGGTGGCGGCGGCGGCGGTGGCAGTAGTAGCGGCGGACGCGGAGGAGGTGAAGGGGGCAGCGCGGCTGTAGCAGGGCCGCCAGCAGTAGCAGTGGGTGGTGCAGCAGGGGCTGGGGCGGCTGCTGCTGCAGCGCCATCGCTCGCTGAGGGGGCGGGTGGGGGTGCCGGCAGTGCTTCGGTTCTTCCTGCAGGAGGGGTGTGTGAGCAGGCTGACAGCCCCATGTGGCATGAGGGGTGTGACAGCCAGGCAACCCGTACTAGCACAGGTGCTAGCGCTGGTGGCGGTGCTGGTGCTGCTGCCGCTGCTCGAGGTGGTGTTGGTGACGGAGGAAGTGGCAACGAACAGGCGAGGGCGGCGGGGGCTGCGGATCAGCTACTGCAGCTGCTGCCCTCGCTGCTCCAGTCCATGAGGGGGCTGGAGGGGGCGGTGGCGGAGCAGGGGCGGCAGCTGGCGGCGCTAGGGCGGCAGGTAGCGGGGTTGCAGGACCGGATGGACGTCGTGCTGGCGGCGGCGGCAGGGGGGCAGCAGGCGGCTGTGGAGGCAGGAGCGGGGGCTGATGGCGCTGAGAGCTGAGGGATGGGGTGTGGCTGCCGTTATAGGTGTCCGGTCTGGCCATGCGGCGCGTAGAGCTGCAATGCTGCTGGTCTGGTTCAGCTGATTTGGGGCGGAATTCAGTTTAGAGATGCAGCGTGCCGGAGTTACACTGTGAAAGAGGGTGCACGCAGCCCACCAGGGCCTGTGCCCTCGTGTATTGCATGCTGTCCGTGTCGGCTGCCTGTGCTCGCAGCTGCGCTGTTCCACAAGGGGAAGGGGAAAGGAACAGCACCACACCGGCACGCCACCTGCAACACCAGCAAGCAGGACCACCGCAAGCAGGACCACGAGCAAGCGGGACCACCGCACCAGCCACCAAAAAACCAGGGGAGGCCGTGGGTGGCGCTGCGGGGTTCCGCGGCACTGTGGCGGGCTCGGTGGAGGGCCGCCCGCGCCCCGCGGGCTTGTCCCCGTCCAAACCCGGGCTGCCTTGGGTGGCCGAGGTGAGCCGCCGCATATAGCGGCTGGTTTATGTGTGACCCCAGCGACGCTGAGTCTAGTTGGCAGTTGCCTTAGCTTGAGCGGTTGGCTCGCCGATGGGTGGTGCATCCCGTGCGCGCACGGCCGCGGTTGCGCGGCTGCTGGCCGTCGGAGAGACACCCAGGGCACTAGCTGGGCGTCACGATAAACGGCTGGACGGTACTGCTGGACGGCATTGCGGTCGCGCGCAGTCCTGCAGCTCCTGCTTGCCCCGTTGTTGACCGCAGTCAGCGCAAGTCCGCAAGACCGCATTGGTCAACACTCAACCAGCACCATGGTCAACCGTACATTCAGAACCCTTGTCGATAGCTCGATTTGTCGGGACAGTGGTCAGCATGCATCTTGCCAGTAGATACTCTGTCGGTTGCAGCAGAAAGACGCTCCCAGGCACTCACTCCACTCAGCCGACACTCCGTGCACGGTAATTGCATGCCTGGGTGCAACGGCCGCTGTTCAAGCCATCATGGCTGAGCAACTCTGTAACACCCGCATTCATATGCCTGCATGCACATCAGCTCCCAGACGTCCGCACGCAAGGCCCGCCAGCACAGCACCCGACTCGGCCCCATGCCAAGTCCCAACACAATAATGCGATTGTGACGCTCCACATGCTCACTCACGCTCGACACTCACAGATATGCACACAGGCCCATACTACCACCGCCCCATCAGGCACGCACACAGCAGCAAATGCATGGCACACGTCGCACACGGCTTTTATCCAGCACATGTTGTCCAGCACATGTTGTCGCGTACATAAATACAGCAGGCTGCACCGCCTGGGTTTACCAGGTACGGTTCCTATTATCGTTGTACAGCAGAGCTCCATCCGTACGCAAATCCTACTCAAGCCGCCTACACCTACCAGCACAGAACCTGCCTCAATGCGACGTGTGGGTTCCGCTTTAAACGCCGCTCGCGGGTGCCTGCCGTCAAAAACACAATACCAGCTAGCTTAAGCACTTCACGCATGCCGCTGTGTCCACACACGCAGTGGGAGCCCAACACGACGGCCACAACACCACGACGACAGCTGTTGAGTTTATTCGGCCTAGTCAGCCAGTCCGTCACGCTCCTTCCGTCCTGTGTCTACAAAGTATTATGACCGGATGTGACAACGTCCATGTAAATGTGCTGGCAAGGTCCACTCATGCATGTCGACACCGCTGGTCAGGCTCCGAACGATCAGGTCAGGCCGCGACACGTGCATGAGATGGGGTGCGGGCCGCGCGGCATGCCCCATCCAGCCATTAGCCGTCGTCAGCCTTGCCGCCCCCAACACATTCAAACCGCAATGGCATGGCCCCACGTAACCCCGCCCATGCAGCGCCGGCAGTGGCAGCGCACCGTGTCGCGGCCCCGCCCCGTGCCGTGAGGTGGTGCAGCCAGCCGCCGCCGCCGCGCCCGCGCCCACGGCGGCACAGGCTCTGCCCGCTGACGCCATGGCTATGCTGGCGGCGGCGCTGGGCGGCAGCCACGGTGCCGCCAAGGAAGCGCCGGCGGCGGCTCCTGCGCCGGAGGCAGCGGCGGCGGCGCCGTCGCTGGACTCTCTGGCGGTGCTGCTGGCGGCGGCGGGTGGGCAGGGCGGCGCGGGTGCGCTGTCGCCCGCCATGCTGAGCAACCTGCAGAGCATGCTGGGCGGCGCCGCCGCCACCGCCGCCGCCGCGCCGGCGGCGCCACCAGCACCGGCACCGGTGTCGGCTGCGCCGGCTCTTCCCGCGGCTCCGGCTGCGGCCCCAGCTGCCGCTGAGGTCGCCTCCTCTGCCGCCTCCGACGGTGGCGCGTCGACGGCTTCCGCCGCGCCGTCTACGGGCGGCGCGGCCGGGGCGCCCGAGGCACCGGCCTCGCCCCCTGCCGCCGCCGCTGCGGCGCCCGCGCCCGCGCCCGCTCCGACTGCCGCCGCCGCCACGGCCGCCACCGCCGCGGGCGACGGCGCGGCCCTCGCGTCCCTTCTGGAGGCCTTTTACAGCAAGCCCGAGAACCTGATGACGGCCCAGGCGTTGCTGGAGCGCATCACCGCCGCCAATGGCTGCTGCCGCTGGTTTGCAGCTCTTTCCTTCACAGCCGCCATGCGTGCAGATGCCGAGTGGGAGACCCACGCCGACGCGAAGGGGCTGTCTTGCAAGCTTGGATGAGTGGGAACGTGCAGCGGGTAAGGAACTCGGCAACCTCGCACATACTGCAAGCCCCAGCGACCCGCCTCCGCCCTCAAGGCTGCGCGGCGGAAGCGCCCCTTCTCAACCATTGCTATTTCATCTTACTGACACTACGTCTTCCTGACGAAGGCGGAGACCACCATGCCCAAAGCGCTGCTGGGGTTTAGGGGGATTTAAAAACATCGGAGCGCTAGCCGGCAGCCCTAGGATGATGACCACCGCGAGCGCCAGCAGCACCACAAAATGCTGCATCTGCGGTCTGCGGTCATCTGGTCAAAGCGCAACTTCTGCTCCTTGGAACCCGTTTTTATCGCTCGCTCAAGCCCCGTCATCATCGCTCAAGCCTTATAATGTCGTCCATGCTGGCGGCAGCTGGCGGCGTCCTTCATGGTCGGGAAGACCATCAGCAAGGACGCTGCCTGGTACCGCGTGAAGTGGTTGCCCTTTACAGGAGCCTCACGATCCCCAAAAATGGCCGAGACTGGCGTTGCCAAGCTGGTCGCTGGCTGCGCCACGCGGGTCCTCACAGAGGAGCCCCGCTCTGCAACTGCAGGCCCCCTCCCCCTCCAGCCCCCCTCCCCCTCCAGCCCCCCTCCCCATCACCTCCCGCCCCCGTTACCCCACCGGTGGACACCTGGTGTCCGAGGCCGGACACGGATGGAGGCTGCTTGCTGGTGGATGCCTGAAGGGCATGGCTGGGAAGTGCAGCGCGTTGACACGGCGGTATGGGAGACGGCGGTATGGGAGACATGGCGCTCCTGCTGCTGGGGGAATTGATGGAATGGTGTGCGGGAGAGAGTCATAGACCTCACGGTCCCAAAAGCTCAGTAAATCCAAACAACAACCGGCACTTCATGGACGCGAGCGCTCTATTCGCGATGACCGCACTGTTGGTGTAGCGGCGAGAGGCTGGTGTTGGTTAAACCGACGGTAAATTAAGCCGTGCCCCGGTTTAGAAGCGGATATTGTGACACTCCAATTTATTACGGATGTACCTCACGCTGGCACGCACCCTCGCGACGTTGCACGTTTTCGGCATGCGGCGACTGGCATGGTGCTCCAGTCCCAAACAGTTTGCAGTGTCGCTCGACCTGCGTGGTGAAACTGTCACACTTCCCTAACAGTATTTGACTTGAAGCGAGTGCTCCACTTGTTAAAGCAGCAATCACTTGCGTCGACTAGGGTCGTCCCGTTCCTCAGACAAACGAGTCGCTTGACACAATTGCAAGCATGAACACGACACTCCGCTCGTCTCTGAAGTCCAGCGTGGCCGGCCGTGAGGCCTCTGGCCGCCGGCAAGCACGCCTCCCCGCGCCTGTGTCGCGTGTCGGCCCCTGCCGCCCCGTCGCGACGCTGGCTGCGCCTCCTCCGGCTTCCAGCCATGCTGCGGCTCCTGCTGCAACTGCTGTGAGTCAATTGGGGCGCGCGACTAACTCCGCGGCACGACAGAGTGCAAGAAATTGGCGTTAAATGCAATCGAGGTGCTTTGCTTTATTGGGGCCCGGGACGCAATTGGATTACCGCCATGGCCTTGTGTTCTTACAACCCAACTCTTGGTATCGAATACAGAGCAAGCTCGAGCTGTCTGAGTTAACCGCGGTCAGCCCGCTGGACGGGTGAGTTTGCTCGACCCGCCCAACCCGGTCTACGCGCCCCAGCAATCCCTCCTCCACTCGGCATCCCGCTACCTTCTTCCCCCAATGAATACTACACCACACCTCCTCCTTCCAGCCTCTTCTCTCCCTCCCTTGACCCCGAACCCCGTCTCCAGTCCCCAAACCCGTGCCAAACCCTAACTCTCCCCCACCACCCACCCACACCTCTTCCGCCCCGCAGCCGCTACGGCCGCCTGAGCGCGCCCCTGCGCAACATCTTCTCCGAGTACGGCCTCATCCGCTTCCGCATCCTGGTGGAGTGCCGCTGGCTGCAGCAGCTGTCGCGCATCCCCGCCGTGACCGAGGTGCCGCCCTTCTCGGCCGCCGCCAACGCCGTGCTGGACAAGTTGTGCACGCCCGAGGGCTGCACGCCCGAGATCGCGCTGCGGGTGCGGGTGTGCGTGTGTGTATGTGTGTATGCATGTGTGTACGCGTGTGCTCTAAGGAGGAGGGGGGTGAAAACGGGTAGTGTCAGGGGTGAGGGGGGATCCACTGGGGAGATTGGGCGGTTGTGGAAGGAAAGGCGGGGAGGGTTACAAATACCAGCCAAAGAGGGGGGGAGCCATTCACGCGAAAGGGGTACATCAAAGATGGAAATGCCGACGTCCAGGGGTACAGCGGGGAGGGGACTCAAGGGTTCCGGGCAGATAGCGGAGGGGAACGAGGGAAAGCGCCGGAGACGATACAAGGAGGCGGACGTGTACGCGCAAGTGAAGTAGTGTTGCTGCGAAAACAAGAGACGCAAGGACGGGGGCAACGCAAACGCAAGGAGGCAGGCCGCACAGCCCGCCCGAGAGAGTGCGTGTGCGTGTGTGTATGTCCGGCCTGCTGATGTGCACTCCCGCCCGCACCCCCCCTGTGTGTTTGGCCGCATCGCGCGCAGGTCAAGGCGATTGAGAAGACCACCAACCATGACGTGAAGGCCGTGGAGTACGTGCTCAAGGTGTGACGGAAGGGTGGGGGGAGGGGCTGGCGCAGGGGTGTGTGGGGTGGAGTGGGGGGGGGGGGTTGGGGGGTAGCCGTCCATGGAAGACTGACGTTTTGTTGTGGGACCTTGTATACCAGGAACACCATGGGGCGGGGTTGGCCGGGAAATGGATACAGGGGGCAGGGGTGGCGGGCAGATGATGTAATTAGCTGGGTGCGTCGGCGCGGTCAGCTGGCCGCACGCGCGGGGAGTCTGGGGGGAGGCAAGAAGCGGCCAACCCGCCACACCACCGATGATAGCCCTGCAACTGCCTGCGTCGCGCGTGCCTGAAACCCCATCCAACGCCTCCATCCCCCGACACGCGACACGCGACTGCAGGAGCAATTCCGCGCCCACCCCGAGCTGGCGGCGGTGCTGGAGTTCACCCACTTCGCCTGCACCAGCGAGGTGGGGCCGCGGCAGGGGGAAGGGGGTGTGAGGGGGAGGGGTGAGGGGGAGGGGCGTGAGGGGGAGGGGTGAGGGGGAGGGGTGAGGGGGAGGGGCGTGAGGGGGAGGGGCGTGAGGGGGAGGGGTGAGGGGAGGGGCGTGAGGGGGAGGGGCGTGACGTGGAGAGGCGTTATAGTGAGAGGGACGGGCAGACGCAGGAGCAGACGCAGAGCTAGGGCACGTGTTAGAAAGCAAAAGGGAAGGCCCACACAAAGGACTGCGTTTGAATCGCTGCGCGGCGCTGGGATGACGTATCCGCGCCTCGTGCGCATCATGACTCACCCCCACTGCCTGCCTGCTACCTGCGTCCACTCCTGCCACCCCCTTGCTCCCCCCCCCACACACACCCGCACACACCACCACCACCGCCACAAACAGGACATCAACAACCTGAGCCACGCGCTGATGCTCAAGGAGGCGGTGCAGGGCCACGTGAGTCGTGCTACAGCCCCAGCGGGGGCGGGAGGGTGTGGGCATGGGGGGAAGGAGAGGTGTGTGGAAGTGTGTGCGTGTGTGTGTCTTGGGGCGTGTGACGACGCCAGGGTGATACGGCGTGCGGTGTCACGGCGGGGCGGCTTCGGCAATCTGGGTGGGGCTCAGGAGCTTGCTTCTGCTTTGGAATGGGGCAATCTCTTTCTCACTCGCCCAGTCTCCCGCCTGTCACCTTCTCCCCCTCTGACCTTGCCAGCCCCCCTCCCCGCCCCCCCCCCCCCCAGTTTAGCTTGGTTTGGTTTGGTTTGGGCTGGTAGTTACAACCCCCCCTACCTGCCTGCCTGCCCCCTCCCCAGGTGCTGCCCACCATGGACAAGCTGATCTCCGAGCTGGGCCGCCTCTCCCGTGACTTTGCGGACGTGCCCATGCTGTCGCGCACACACGGCCAGACCGCCTCGCCCACCACCATGGGCAAAGAGATGGCGGTGTTCGCCTACCGGTAAGAGAGGGAGCGGATGGGGGGAAGGGGTGTTGTAAACAATCCCTTTGGAAACCAGGGGCACAGGCGGGCAGGGGCAGGGGCAGGAGGGACAGGGACAGGGATTGGGACAGCGATTGGGACAGGGATTGGGACAGGGATTGGGACAAGGACAGGGACAGGGACAGGGACAGGGGCAGGGACAGGGACAGGGACAGGGACAGGGACAGGGACAGGGGCAGGGACAGGGACAGGGACAGGGACAGGGACAGGGACAGGGACGGGGACGGGGACGGGGACGGGGACGGGGACGGGGACGGGGACGGGGACGGGGACGGGGACGGGGACAGGGACAGGGACAGGGACAGGGACAGGGACAGGGACGGGGACGCGGGGACGGGGACGGGGACGGGGACGGGGACGGGGACGGGGACGGGGACGGGGACGGGGACGGGGACGGGGACGGGGACGGGGACGGGGACGGGGACGGGGACGGGGACGGGGACGGGGACGGGGACGGGGACGGGGACGGGGACGGGGACGGGGACAGGGACGGGGACGGGGACGGGGACGGGGACGGGGACGGGGACGGGGACGGGGACGGGGACAGGGACAGGGACAGGGACGGGGACGGGGACGGGGACGGGGACAGGGACAGGGACGGGGACGGGGACGGGGACGGGGACGGGGACAGGGACGGGGACGGGGACAGGGACAGGGACAGGGGCAGGAGGGACAGGGACAGGGACAGGGATTGGGACAGCGATTGGGACAGGGATTGGGACAGGGATTGGGACAGGGATAGGGGCAGGGACAGGGGCAGGGACAGGGACGGACAGGGACGGACAGGGACAGGGACAGGGACAGGGACAGGGACAGGGACAGGGACAGGGACAGGGACAGGGACAGGGACAGGGACAGGGACAGGGACAGGGACAGGGACAGGGACAGGGACAGGGACAGGGACAGGGACAGGGACAGGGACAGGGACAGGGACAGGGACAGGGACAGGGACAGGGACAGGGACGGGGACGGGGACGGGGACAGGGACAGGGACAGGGACAGGGACAGGGACAGGGACGGGGACGGGGACGGGGACGGGGACGGGGACAGGGACAGGGACAGGGACAGGGACAGGGACAGGGACAGGGACAGGGACAGGGACAGGGACAGGGACAGGGACAGGGACGGGGACAGGGACAGGGACGGGGACAGGGATTGGGACAGGGATTGGGACAGGGATTGGGACGGGGACGGGGACGGGGACGGGGACGGGGACGGGGACGGGGACGGGGACGGGGACGGGGACGGGGACGGGGACGGGGACGGGGACGGGGACGGGGACGGGGACGGGGACGGGGACGGGGACGGGGACGGGGACGGGGACGGGGACGGGAACAGGGACGGGGACGGGGACGGGGACGGGGATAGGGACAGGGACGGGGACGGGGACGGGGACGGGGACGGGGACAGGGACAGGGACGGGGACGGGGACAGGGACAGGGACAGGGGCAGGGGCAGGAGGGACAGGGACAGGGATTGGGACAGCGATTGGGACAGGGATTGGGACAGCGATTGGGACAGGGACAGGGACAGGGACAGGGACGGGGACAGGGACGGGGACGGGGACGGGGACGGGGACGGGGACGGGGACGGGGACGGGGACGGGGACGGGGACGGGGACGGGGACGGGGACGGGGACGGGGACGGGGACGGGGACGGGGACGGGGACGGGGACGGGGACGGGGACGGGGACGGGGACGGGGACGGGGACGGGGACGGGGACGGGGACGGGGACGGGGACGGGGACGGGGACGGGGACGGGGACGGGGACGGGGACAGGGATAAGAGCGTGCGGACATGGGAGTTGGATGGGGCTGGACAATATGATAGAGTGTGGCAAGAGGGGGAGTGGCGATGTGAGGTGCTGCGCGATTGATTGGAGGCCCTACAAAAAGCTTCAGTCACGCCTGGAACCCCGTCCCTCCCCTACATCCTGCCCCTAAAGCTCTCCCCCTCCCCCTCTGCCCCCTTCCCCCCACAGCCTGAAGCGCCAGCGCGATCAGCTGGCGGCGGTGCCGTACCTGGGCAAGATGGCGGGCGCCGTGGGCAACTACAACGCCCACATGAGCGCCTACCCCGAGGTGGACTGGCAGGCGGTGGCGGAGGAGTTCGTGCCCTCGCTGGGTGCGTGCCGCGTGTGTGTGTGTGGGGGGGGGGCGGGGGGGGGGGGCTGAGGGGCTGGGTGGGCGGTAGTTGGGGCGGAGGAACGGGGTGAGGGTTCGTTTCCTATGAGAAAGGGGGAGGGGGTTGAGAAAGGGGGGGGGCGGGAAAGGGGACCGGGAAGGAGGAGGGCAGGGAGGGGCAGGAGCGCGGGAGGAGGGTGAACGGGTTTGGGAGAGGGCAAGGCGTGTTTGTGGCGTTGATGCGGCTGGTGCTTGCGCAGTAGGAGAGGGGTTGCGTCAGCAGCCAAGTCAACGCGTGAGGGTGCTCCCCCACGGTGCTCCCCTCATCCTCTGGAAAATCCCCCCCCCCCCCGCTCTCTCCCTCTCCTTCTCCTCGCGCCCCTCCTCCAGGCCTGGAGTTTAACCCCTACGTGACCCAGATCGAGCCGCACGACTACATCGCCGAGCTGTACTCGGCCATCATCCGCTTCAACAACATCCTCATCGACTTTGACCGCGACGTGTGGGGCTACATCAGCCTGGGCTACTTCAAGCAGCGCACCATCGCCGGCGAGGTGATGGGGCGTGTGGGTGGGTGGGGTTGTAGATACCAGCCCAAATCAAACCAAACCCAATGCAATGGGGGATGAGTCAAGAGGAAGAGTGGGGCGGAGGGTATGTGTGTATACGTGTATCAGTGTATGTGCGCGTGGGGTGGGCGTGCAAATCACAAAAACGAGCGGGGAAGGAGGAGGGGGGTGTACAGAGGGTTGAATGGGTCAGGTGGAGAGGGAGGGGATTGGCGGCGGTCTCCCACTCTTCCCGGTGTCCCCCTTGCCTCCTCCCACCTCCCACCTGCCTCCCAACCCTCCCTCCCACTCCTCCCTCCTCCCGCTGCAGGTGGGCTCCTCCACCATGCCGCACAAGGTGAACCCCATCGACTTTGAGAACAGCGAGGGCAACCTGGGCCTGGCCAACGCGCTGATGGACCACCTGATCAACAAGCTGCCCATCAGCCGCTGGCAACGCGACCTCACCGACTCCACCGTGCTGCGCAACCTGGGCGTGGGCATCGGGCACGCGCTGCTGGCCTACGCCGCCAGCCTCAAGGGCATCTCCAAGCTGCAGATCGACACGGCGCGCCTGGCCGCCGACCTGGACAACAGCTGGGAGGTGGGCAGGGGTGGCGTGTGTGTATGTGTGTGTGTGTGTGTGTGTTGTGTGTGTGTGTGTGTGTGTGTGTGTGTGTGTGTATGTGTGTGTGTGTGTGTGTATGTGTTGAAAAGAAAACAACAAAACGAAGCCCGCCCAGACGGCGCGACGGAGTTACTTACGGATACCTACCGATACCGAGCGTCTTGTAGCCGCGTCGACCCCGGTATGTGTGTGTGTGTGTGTGTGTGTGTGTGTGTGTGTGTGTGTGTGTGTGTGTGTGTGTGTGTGTGTGTGTGTGTGTGTGTGTGTAAGGGGGGGTCTGCATTTATGATTGACGCTGTAGCCAATTGCTGCTGAAGGCAGCAGGCATGAGGAGGAGGAAAAACACACGGGTTCTTGTGGTGGGGTGTGGGTCCCATGAGCAGGGACTGGTTGGGACGCCTGCATCCCCTGACTCCCCCTCCCTGCCCTCCGCTCCGCTCGTCCCGCCTGCTGCCCCCAGGTACTGGCCGAGCCCATCCAGACCGTCATGCGGCGGTACGGCGTGCCCGAGCCCTACGAGAAGCTCAAGGCCTTCACCCGCGGCCAGCGCGTCACGCAGGTATCGTGGGCACGTGCATGCGTGTGTGTGCTTGCGTGTCCGTGCGCGTGTGCGTTTTTGCCTGTAGCTGGTGGGGGTGGGTGGGTGGTGGGTGGGGTGGGGGTATCAATGACTGCGACGACTGACTGGCTGGTGCGCTTGCGCCGGGGAAGGGCATGGCACAGTGTGTGAGAACTCGGTCTCCCGGCCCAAATTTGCTTGTACTTCCTCTTACACACACTATGAATGCCTTCCCCCACAACTACACACCAACACAGGAGTCGATGATGACCTTCGTGGATGGCATTGACGGCCTGCCGCAGCCCGCCAAGGAGCAGCTGAAGAAGCTGACGCCCGCCAACTACATTGGCAACGCCGCCCAGCAGGCAACCAGCCTGCCGCACCACCTCTGAACAGCGGCGGCAGACTAGCGCGCCGCACCGCGAACGAAACGCGGCGGCGGATTGCGTCTGGGGCTTGGGGCGAACGCCCGAGCCTGGAGCTCGGGCGAAGTCCAGTTTGAGGCTGGGCATGTGGGCAAGCGGGCATCAGCAGCTGGAGGGCAGCTGAAGCGCTGGCCAGAGGGCAGTTGGATGGAGCAGCGGGTTGGCAGGCTTTGCTCGCGGTGAATACGTTGGGCGCAGCGGGCCAGGTGTGCCGTAAGGAGGTACCGCGGGCGCCGTGAGGGGGCTTGGAAGGGGAATGCGCGCGTGTTTGGGGATCGAACATGCGTCGTGTTTACTGCAGGCTGGGTGTGAGTGACACGAGTACGCGAGCAGCAGCAGAGGGACGTTGACGGCGAACAAAAGCGGGCGGCGTGTGTCCTGCTTCGCTCTGGCCTCTGGCGAGCTGGCTGTGGGGCCACAGCAGTCGCCTGGAGCCCTAGACCTTGACATCTCGCAGCGGTTACAGGATCAGTGACGTCTTGGGCGGCTCATTGCGGTTTAGACGGTGTATTGGAGCTTGGGTGTGGGCGTTGGGTCGCGCACCACTATAAGGACGGGTTTGTGCGTTGTGGCATGCGTTAGCATGTGTTAAGCATGGAAATTCCGCATGCGGCAAGCACCAAAAGTGCGTGCGGTACGCAGGAGGAAGCACACCGCTCACCAGTGTTTCCAAAACCGGGTACTAGTACCCATTCGGGTACTGAGAAAATAATTCGCCGAAACTGACGCGGGTACTGGAAACTAATTATTGGGGCCTCGAGTACCCACACGGGTACCAAAAATTTAATCCGCCGGACCCTATACTACCCGGGCCCCGCCGCAAATACTACTTGCTATGCGTATTACATTCATACAGTAGATAAGGTTCAGCACCATTAGCTACATCAAGAACAAGCAGTGCAACCAAGCGGGTCCCACTCGCGCACGGCCCTACGGGCCGGTCGTGTCCCCAGCCCAATACCTTTCCTATAGCATCTTATACCACACATAAGGTCATTAGAGTAACCCGGGGGCATTGAATCGAGCCGGGGCCGACCTCGAACATCTAAATGTCGCGTTCGCCACGACACGCCATACCAGGCCAGACAGTAGCCTAACTACACCTACGCATATATCTGTGTTGACGGCAATCAATAAAGCCCAAAAACAACGCCTATGTAGGATGTTGGCTTCGGTCAATTTCGCGACTTGAGCCTCGACGAGCACGTTTTAGCCTGCTGTCAAGCGCTATTGCTCCAACAGATTGCATGTAACATATATATTAAGTGGCGGAGTCTGTATCCCGCTCTGCATTTTTCTCGGGGCGACGTCTCCTGGCCTCCTCGGCGTGCGGGTTTGGCTGGGGAAACGCACCCCCCGGACGGCACGCGGTGAAACCCCCTTGGTAGATTGTCCTTCAAGCATAAGCAAGCCATAGGCGCCGATATGACGACGAGATGAGTCCGTAGACGTGGCGGCTTCCTTGAAGGACAATCTACCAGGGGGTTTTGGTGCCATCCCGTGGGCACCTCCCTGGGGACACGCTTTTTCCTGGAGTGGGACCCGCTTGAGTGCAACCGGCTGGAGCAGCGGCATCTGAGCCTGGCTGTGCGGTGATGGCGCAGCGGTGGTTCCCTGTGTCGGACTTCCCGTACGCAGCAGCCCCGAAGCACTGGCGCGACAGTGCCGAGTTCCGCTGGGCGGACTAAGCTGTGGCGGGGCTGCTGGCCTGGATTAATGCACTTAGTAGTTGTGGTGAATGTGGGTGTGCTGACTGACGCAGGAAGCTGCATGTAGCGGGGCGGAAACTGTTTCGGGCTGGCTGATACTCAAGATTTGGAAGCAACACAGGACGATTTGGCAAGACTTAAACGCATGCATTTCACTCAAAACAGTGTGTTTTTTGGTATGGTCGTGAAAAAAATTTCGGGGGGGCTTCCGCCCCCCCGAACCCCCCCTACGACGGGGAGACGGGGCCTTCGGCCCCCGGGTACTGGAAGTAAAATGTCTTGAGCACGCAGGTACCCGTGGGGTACTATAACGCTAATACCTTGTATAAGCTTTTGGAAACACTGCCGCTCACATGCGTCAAGGACAAGCACTTACGTTAGCTAACGCATGGAAGTTGCCAGGACTCGCCGCGCCGCTCCCCTCAGGCTGGCACGCATGGTCTCAGGCGTGCGGCACGCATGTGCTTTACCTAACGCAAGCTGCCACCCGGCGCTGTATGCGTCCCGCCCAATCCTGTGCGCGTCCCGCACGGCACATAAAATGGGGTACGTGAGGCACCTGAAGCTCTCTTATTGTGTTACAGTTCCTGCATGCTCGTGCCCCGCGTGCTGGTGTCATGGTGTGCAAAAAAATCCACTCCCAATCACTATCCAGGCCCTGCCATCAATCCGGGTCAATCCAGAGGCGGCCTGCCGAACTAAGGCGCGCATTTTGGGTTTGCACCACGAATGCCTAACCAAAACGTGATGTAGTCGACGGCCGACAATGCAGCGCCCATCTCGCCAGGGTTGTCCCCCGCGATGGCGAGTATAATCCAGCCCCAGTTGGCCTTGGTCATTACCACCTCAGCACTTCACAGCGTCTTGCAGCACTCTACTGACAAGTGTTCCCGGTCACGGGAAAAGCGGCTGAGCCCCTCCACAGTCTGAGGCCGAACAACCTCATCGCCCGGACATAGCCGGGGTCCGTTTCCACAGGCGCATAGCCAAACCAGGTGCCTAGCAATCGCGATGCCACAACAGAGCCAACCGCAGCCAGACGCAGCACAGTTGTCAACAGCCACACTACTTGCCATGCCGCTACGCATGCCCTGCCAGCCCCACCGCGGACCGCTACCTTAGAGACACCTTCGTCGTTACCACCCCAATCTTAATTCTGCGCCTCGGGCTCGTTATCTCGCAACGAGTCGCCACAGTCGCCATACTAGTCGCTGCTCGCTCCGGCCGAGTCTTACCTGCCGCCTCTTTTTCTACAATAATGAATAGCAAAACTCTAATGGAGTTCCCAGCAGCCACGGCCGTTGCGCGTTTACCACTACCACTGCTAGGGCCTTGACCCACGCTTGGCAGGGCAGCCCCCATCTCGCCAGGTCCGTCACCAGCAGCGCACACGTGTGGTAACCCCCAGCCACCACCGCTGCCGTCCGCACGCCAGGACCCAGGTTCACGAGTGGCAACTCATTGCCTATCTCGCCTTCATCACCCCCACAAGCGCCCACGTCACCCATTGCCTCCCCAGCACTTGACACCACCGTCTCCAGCAGCACGCAGGTATGCTTGCAATCAGCGGTGATGGTGACCGCCACCGCACCGCCGGTCCCAAGGTCAACGAATGTGAGGTCGGTGCCATATCGCCGGGCTGCAAGCCCCGGGTCTTGGTATCACCCAGACTGTCCAGCACCATGCTCACCAGCAATCCCATCGTCACCGTACCAGCACAACAAGCAACCTAGCGAAAAGAACACACGAGGCCACAACGGCGCACACCAACAGGCGCGTCAAGTGGAAAAGCGCTAGCCCTGAGTGTGTATCGTCACAGACGCACCAGCACAGCCGTTGCCGCCGCTTGGCTGTGCTGCAGGGTGCACCTGGTTGCAGCGCCAGGGTGATGAAAGCCACGCTTTTGCCGCTGTTTCCCAGATTGAATTGGTGTTGCTGTCAAGCAAATCAATGCCAACCAGGTGTGCGGACTGGGAAGCTGCCACGAAGGACGCCGAAACCAGGGCAATAACGCCGGCGGCATAGACCCAGTTGGCGATGGCATTGCTCGGCTGCGCGCGCACATTCCACCCCCACGATGCAAGGGCACTCAACACCGCCAGTGTGCCCCCGTACACAGCCGCGACCAGAGGCCTGCCTCTGCTGCCCCGTTTCCACAGCCCAACGTGGAACATCGTCTGCCCAACTGTCCATGGCAGCATCGCCACCATCCCACTGATCCCGGCTGCCAGCGCCAGCCAGTCCACGACCTTGCAGCTGGCGCTGTGGGGGGCAACAGCCGTCAGGCTGAAGGCCAGCACGACAGCTATGAGGCCGAGTGGGATAGACGATGGCCACCACCGTCAGGACGTCTTCTGCTTGATGTCCGCCCAGTGCTGCTGAGCGCTGTTGACCCTCTCGGTGGCCTTGACCAGCATCGCGGCCATGACCTTGGGGCCCAGCTGGTCCTGGTCCTTCTGACCAAGGTCTGCACAAGGGAGGAGGCCATGTACCATCGTTGCACATGTCGAGAGTCAGGGAGCATAGCGCGACAACCAGCCATACTAGCGATACTGCGGCCCTGAGTGAAGGTCGCACGGCAGCGGTGTCAACTGTTCACGTTTGTCTCGTGCACGCGCTGATATGTACAACCGCGTAAACTACAGGCAACAGACGCAAGCAGCAGGCCTAGCTAGCACTTACCCGTCCGGATGGCCTCCTCCTCGAGCTTGGCCCTCCGCGCATCGGACTTGGCTGTATCACACGGCAGGAAGGGATAGGGAGCGTAACACACCAAGTCAGCTGAGCCAGCAGCATATGCACACAGACGATAGCAGTTGACCGCACACACAAAGCAGGTCGGCCCCAGCCCAGCCATCTACCGCGCAGTACAACATTGATGCTACGCTATCTCGGCCAGTTCAGTAAAGAGGAGAGGTGACGGCAAGCTTGTAAAGCACTCCTAAGCACACATACATGCACACGCACAAGCAAGCGCACGGGAACGTACACAGGGAATGACAGAAGGTAGCTGGGGCCTGCGCCCATGCCATACTACATCCATACATGCTCGCGCGGCATCATGACAGGCAGGTAGGGCTTCGATCGCATGTAGAAGGTAGCAGCTAAACTACAGCCAACAGACGCACGCAGCATGCCTAGATAGCACTTACCCTTGTCCTCGGCGGCCGCCTTCTCGATCTTGGCTGTGTCATACACCAGGCAGGGGTGGGGAGCGTAACACACCAAGTCAGCTAAGTCAGAGAGCCAGTAGCTGCACACAGACGACAGCAGTGAACCGCACGCACAACGCAGGTCGGCGCCAGACCCAGCCGCCGGCCTGTATGTGCCATATATGTCAGCTGCCCAGCACGCACGCAAGCGCACACGAACGAAGCTGGGGCCTGCGCCCATGCATGCTACATCCATGCTCGCGCGGCATCATGACAGGCGGGTAGGGCTTCAATCGCATGTAGAAGGTAGCAGCTAAACTACAGCCAACAGACGCAAGCAGAAGGCCTAGCTAGCACTTACCCTTGTCCTCGGCGGCCGCCTTCTCGATATTGGCTGTGTCACACACCAGGCAGGGGTGGGGAGCGTAACACACCAAGTCAGCTAAGTCAGCGAGCCAGTAGCTGCACACAGACGACAGCAGTGAACCGCACGCACAACGCAGGTCGGCGCCAGACCCAGCCGCCGGCCTGTATGTGCCATATATGTCAGCTGCCCAGCACGCACGCAAGCGCACACGAACGAAGCTGAGGCCTGCGCCCATGCATGCTACATCCATGCTTGCGCTGCTGCACGAATGGCATGTAGATAGGTAGGCTGCGATCGCATGTGGAAGGTAGCAGCTAAACTACAGCCAACAGACGCAAGCAGCATGCCTAACTAGCACTTACCCTTGTCCTCGGCGGCCGCCTTCTCGATCTTGGCTGTGTCACACACCAGGCAGGGGTGGGGAGCGTAACACACACCAAGTCAGCTAAGTCAGCGAGCCAGTAGCTGCACACAGACGACAGCAGTGAACCGCACGCACAACGCAGGTCGGCGCCAGACCCAGCCGCCGGCCTGTGCAGCACTATGTTCACGCCATGGCATGTCACCTGGCAAGCAACGTCTTACAAAAAAGAAATGCAATTTGTAAAGCAACCCCAACTACACACTGTATGCCTGGATCACATACACGGAACGTGGAGTGCGTGGGGTGGAAGGGGAGCACCAACGCTTGCCACCCCACGGCTTTAGCGCATCGCACATACGCACGCACATGAACTCATGCCCTCGTGCACGCGCTGACATGTACAACCGTGCAAACTACAGGCAACAGCAACAGACGCAAGCAGCAGGCCTAGCCCGCACTTACCCATGTCTGCGGCGGCCTCCTCCTTGATCTTGGCCATCCGCGCCTCGGACTTGGCTGTATCACACAGCACGTAGGATAGTGAAGCGTAGCACACCAAGTCAGTGAGCCAACGACTGCACATATACAGACAGCGGTGGGATGCACAATGCCGCAGACCCAGCCGCCGGCCTGTATGTGTCAGCTGGCCAGCACGCGCAACGACGGCAGCTGGGGCCTGCGCCCACGCCTGCTACCGCCGCGCGGCTTCATGACAGGCGGGTAGATAGGTAGGCTGCGATCGCATGTAGACGGTAGCAGCTAAACTACAGCCAACAGACGCAAGCAGCATGCCCAGCTAGCACTTACCTTTTTCCTCCTCGAACCTGGCCTTCCGTGCCTCGGACGAGGCTGTATTACACAGAGGTTGAGGTTGAGACGCGGGGTTGGGAACACACCAAAGTCAGCGGGCCAGTAGCTGCACACAGACGACAGCAGTGAACCGCACGCACAACGCAGGTCGGCGCCAGACCCAGCCGCCGGCCTGTATGTGCCATATATGTCAGCTGCCCAGCACGCACGCAAGCGCACAAGAACGAAGCTGGGGCCTGTGCCCATGCATGCTACATCCATGCTTGCGCTGCTTCACGACAGGCGGGTAGATAGGTAGGCTGCGATCGCATGTGGAAGGTAGCAGCTAAACTACAGCCAACAGACGCACGCAGCATGCCTAGATAGCACTTACCCTTGTCCTCGGCGAACGCCTTCTCCATCTTGGCTGTGTCACACACCAGGCAGGGGTGGGGAGCGTAACACACACCAAGTCAGCTAAGTCAGCGAGCCAGTAGCTGCACACAGACGACAGCAGTGAACCGCACGCACAACGCAGGTCGGCGCCAGACCCAGCCGCCGGCCTGTATGTGCCATATATGTCAGCTGCCCAGCACGCACGCAAGCGCACAAGAACGAAGCTGGGGCCTGTGCCCATGCATGCTACATCCATGCTTGCGCTGCTTCACGACAGGCGGGTAGATAGGTAGGCTGCGATCGCATGTAGAAGGTAGCAGCTAAATTACAGCCAACAGACGCAAGCAGCATGCCCAGCTAGCACTTACCTTTTTCCTCCTCGAACCTGGCCTTCCGTGCCTCGGACGAGGCTGTATTACACAGAGGTTGAGGTTGAGACGCGGGGTTGGGAACACACCAAAGTCAGCGGGCCAGTAGCTGCACACAGACGACAGCAGTGAACCGCACGCACAACGCAGGTCGGCGCCAGACCCAGCCGCCGGCCTGTATGTGCCATATATGTCAGCTGCCCAGCACGCACGCAAGCGCACAAGAACGAAGCTGGGGCCTGTGCCCATGCATGCTACATCCATGCTTGCGCTGCTTCACGACAGGCGGGTAGATAGGTAGGCTGCGATCGCATGTGGAAGGTAGCAGCTAAACTACAGCCAACAGACGCACGCAGCATGCCTAGATAGCACTTACCCTTGTCCTCGGCGGCCGCCTTCTCGATCTTGGCTGTGTCATACACCAGGCAGGGGTGGGGAGCGTAACACACACCAAGTCAGCTAAGTCAGCGAGCCAGTAGCTGCACACAGACGACAGCAGTGAACCGCACGCACAACGCAGGTCGGCGCCAGACCCAGCCGCCGGCCTGTATGTGCCATATATGTCAGCTGCCCAGCACGCACGCAAGCGCACAAGAACGAAGCTGGGGCCTGTGCCCATGCATGCTACATCCATGCTTGCGCTGCTTCACGACAGGCGGGTAGATAGGTAGGCTGCGATCGCATGTGGAAGGTAGCAGCTAAACTACAGCCAACAGACGCACGCAGCATGCCTAGATAGCACTTACCCTTGTCCTCGGCGGCCGCCTTCTCGATATTGGCTGTGTCATACACCAGGCAGGGGTGGGGAGCGTAACACACACCAAGTCAGCTAAGTCAGCGGGCCAGTAGCTGCACACAGACGACAGCAGTGAACCGCACGCACAACGCAGGTCGGCAGTTCGCCTCATTAATGCCCCGCCTCCTAGCTGCTGTATTGACACTGTACGTGCATAACTCCAATGCACCTAACTTATCAACACATGGAAGGTAGCATAAGCGCGGAAGGCCGGTCAATGTTCCCGCCCTCGCACCTTTCTGCACCCTAATCGCTGCCTCTTGCAGCGCCAATTTGCGCAGTGCAGATTTCACTGTAGGTTTGCCAGTTGGATGCTGTGGTCAGGAGGCCGCACGGCACCAAAAGCCCGCAGCACACAAAATGAGCACGCAATTCACGCGAAACCACGCATACTTGCCAGTCTCCTCGTCCAGCGGCTGGTCCATATCCAACCCCCCTACCAGCGTTGCTGCAAGTGCGGACAGGTGCACCGCCAGCAGGTTGGGAAGCTGCACGTCAGTATGGGTGAAAGGCGCTTGCAAACTGCGTGGCATTATATTGGGGGGCCACGCTAATCCAGGCAGCGCTTTCTTCCATAGCTACACCATAGCCCCATGCGCAACACATTCTCGCGCTATCCTCACTCCGGGAGCGCTCCTCCTTCTCCAGCTCTGCCGCTTCCGCATCCGTCATGACGCTGCCTGCGAAGTTGACAAACGGCAGTAAAGCAGGCTCGAGTTTGGCCGCTGACTGGGTCGGATGAAGCGCTCTCACGGACTCACAGACGAGGCTAGCAGCGGACGCCGGCTGGACGCAGGCTAGCAGCGGACGCCGGCTTTGCAGCTTCGATATTGAAATGTATTCCCTTGACTGGTTGAAAAAACCGCTGTTGCGAACACGGCTCGGCGACGCCACCAGATGAAGAAGCCCTTAGGTGGGGGCAAGTAAGTGGGCTGTATCAGAATACACTATTGGAGATGTAACGTTGTAAGTTTTGATAAGCTCAGCGTCCGGGCCATTCCGTCTGTTTCCCATGCAAAGAAATCCACCGAGCACCTCTGTTCAGTCTCCAAATAATTTATGTAACAGTTGTATCCATCATAATATTGCCCTGAGTAAGTTTGAGTGCCTATCGCTACGTCGTCGCACAGCAAGTAGTCTCAGTCGCGAAAGTTGTGGGTTGTAAGAGATTTCGGTCGCGACTTATACTCAATCAGTCAATTTAATAATCGGTAACCACAGCGATGGCCGCGGGGGCGATACCGGCACATCGGGGCGACACGGGGCAAAGCAGGGACCCGGGGCGGGCGAAGGGCGTTGCGGGGGCGGGACGGGGAGGGCGGGGAAGGGCGTTGCGGGGCAGGGCGGGGGAGGGCGAGAGCAAGGTGCAAGAAGGTTAGGGAACGGGCAAAAGAGGACGGAGAACACGGAGCGCGGGCCCCAGTGGAATGGGTCCCCACGACCAAATCGTGGTGGGACGCCACCCATCCCATCCTCGCGGTGGTGGATGGTGAACTGCTGTGCGCACTGCCGCAAGCTGTGGAGCTGGGCCCCTGGTGTAGACTTGAGAGGGAACAACCCTCACTAGAAGCGCAGGAGCGCTTGGTTGAGCCAGGGGGGGGGGTAAGAATGCCGCAGACATACCCCACCCTTCAAATTGAAAGAGCTTGACGAGAGCGTTCAGAATCCGCTTTCAGAATTTTGATCAGGGTAGTAATTGCGGAGATATGGGCCCCCAAAGTTCAGGGTCGGTCGTCGGTCCCCGGGGTCCCCAAGGTTTCGTCACGGTGTGCCGGAAACTTTCGTCTGGGCCTCATAAGACAGCCGGGCAAGCCCAGACCGTTGCCCAAAGCATGTATTGGATGCTTTTAACGGCTGGGAAACGTCAGGAACCTTCCAGAAGACGAAGGGGCTACCGCCCGTCAACACATGTTGGGTTGGGATGTTGGGGTGCGACATGTCTCGCCTGACCAGAACGTGCCACAAGTCGCGGACCGGTGCTTGCGCGCCGGAGGAAAGCGCATGTGTATGTCCCATGCTTAGGTAAGTCTCGCAAGCGTGCTTTACACGGGTGCAACTGAACGGCCGCAAGATGTTCACAACATGTTGACAACATGGCTGTGATCAAGATGCGCCCGACGAACTTTCCGTGTTTACATGCTAATAGAGCTTGCTGAAAGCAGTCGTTTGGCACCATCCTGGAAGAAAACAGAGGGGGTTTAGGGGGTGTACGGCACGGTACGGCACGGTCGGTCGTCGGTCAGGGGGGTCGGGAGGTTTTGCGGGGTGGGGTCTGGAACTATTGTTCGTACCCCCCCCCCCTGGTTGAGCCGCCAATAATTTGGCGTACGAGAGGGCCCAGCGGTCATCGTTTGAGGAAGTAGGCAGGCACGGGCACTGGGGTGAGAGGGACTGTCTGCCAGACAGTGTCTGGGCGTTGGGTGCTGGAACACCTCGGGCCTCTCAGCCTGGACCGGTGTAGTGGGCAAGTCGCGTTTGTGGCTGCCCGTAGACATAGTCTACCCTGGCGTCGAGTGCTGGTTACGTTGGGGCTGCGAGGGTCACAGGACTCAGCCCCACAGCAAGGGTTCGGGGGAGGGGAAGGGCTGATCAGGCAGCGCAGTCTTTTGCTTCCTTAGTCGTTTTCCCTTGTGCTCTCTAACACACAGGGCACCCTTCCTCCCTTTGAAACCGCCCCGGAGGGACACGGCAAATGCACCCTGCCGCAAGCGCCGAGACAAGACGCAGCCGCACCAAACGCATGACCTCTGGAGGTTGGCAAGAGGGAGGGAGGGCGAGTGGGAGCGCGGAACAGCGGGCCGTTGGGCGCGCTGTGCCGGTGCCGCTCGAAACTACGTCTAGGATAGCGCTATGAGAAGACGCAGTAACAGCGACACAATTGCGCCCTGACAACTTGCGACTTGCGACTTGATGTCGCCGGGCGGGGTTTAGTGCCCTGGCTTCGGCGTCACTCGCGGCAGCTTGGTCTCCATCGCGGCAGCTTGCCAGTTCGCAGACCTGGTTGGCATTGCTTTGCTTGACAGCAATACCAATGCAATCCGGGAAGCGGCGGCAAAAGCGTGGCTTTCATCACCCTGGCGCTGCAACCAGGTGCACCCTGCAGCACAGCCAAGCGGCGGCAACGGCTGTGCTGGTGCGTCTGTGACGATACACACTCAGGGCTAGCGCTTTTCCGCTTTAAGTGCTGTTGGTGTGCGCCGTTGTGGCCTCGTGTGTTGTTTTCGCTGGGTTGCTTGTCGTGCTGGTACGGTGACGATGGGATTGCTGGTGAGCATGGTGCTGGACAGTCTGGGTGATACCAAGACCCGGGGCTTGCAGCCCAGGGATATGGGCAACGACCTCACATTCGTTATTGAAAATGCTTGAAAAAACGCAACACGCACAAGCGAACATGACGTTGTAGAGCCGAGGCCAGTGAGCTAGCACAAGCAAAAAGAAAAGCGTGAGCATGAGCAGCGACCGCAACTGCTACGTTACCTTTGACGAGATAACCGCGCGCCAAGCTGCGCCACTCCGGCGTCCTAATGCTTGTGACTCGCAGCTGGTGTATACGGCTGTCAGAGGCTGGGCTGGCGCAGACTGGCCGCAGACTACCAAGCGAAGGCTGCGATGCGTTGTGATAACGCGAACCCCAAGAGACCCACCTGGAACACAGCCAGGCGTTGACCTTGGGACCGGCGGTGCGGTGGCGGTCACCATCACCGCTGATTGCAAGCATACCTGCGTGCTGCTGGACACGGTGGTGTCAAATGCTGGGGAGGCAATGGGTGACGTGGGTGCTCGTGGGGGTTAGCGTGCCCCGGCCCCCGCAGGGGGCGCGGCGCACCTATACGTTTCAGAAAGCGGCAGTTGACGAAAACTTGGGCAACACGTGCTCCCCGCTCCCGCCGAGTGCACACAGCCATTATACATGCCACCCATTACACGAAAGTACTGTACACAAGGTAGAAGAGGCCCCAGCGACAAAGTTCCGATACCCGACTCGAGTCAGGGAACCTCGATCGCGAAAGTAACTGAGGCTAAACCATATTTCGCGCACTCTAACGCATAGAATGGTATCCGATGCCTCAAGAAAGACGATTCTTTGGCCGATTTCATCGCACCGGCTTGCGCTGGTCCAAGGTAACTATCAGATACGTAGATTGCTTCAATCTCAGCACTTATGTACCTGTCAGGAGGCCCGTAGGCGTGTAAGCTGCGAGCGCGAGCGCCCGTCCTTATTAGTGCCGTGCTGGCTGCCCCTCAACGTGAGACCTATGAAGTTGAGACTCTGTTATTATTATATTTGCAAAACGTGTAAGGCTGAACGGTTTCGCCGCAAGGGCGAACTTGAACTTACTTCGCGACGTCCAACCGTCCGACGTCCAATGCACAGCCCGTTCCTCCGAGCTGCTGGGGGAAGTCCGCGCGCGCCCTCGCAATTTCACAGGGCGTTGGCCCAGCTATTGATAGAGTATTTAGAAGCTGCGCGGGCGAAAACGAGTGATTTGGCGTCCCTTGGATCCCATTTCCCCAGACTCCAATTCCCCGATTGGCCGCGACCCCGACCCCGACCCCGACCCCGACCCCGACCCCGACCCCGACCCCGACCCCGACCCCGACCCCGACCCCGACCCCGACCCCGACCCCGACCCCGACCCCGACCCCGACCCCGATCCCGACCCCGACCGAGGTCCCCGACCCCAACCCCGACCCCGACCCCAACCCCGACCCTGACCCCAACCCCGACCCGGTCACCGGTCCGGGAGGTTGTGCGCACGCCAGTATCCGCAGTACCTTTGGTCCAACGTTTGTTACGACTCTGGCACTCAGATCATCAGGGGAGGCCCCTGCAGATCATACTCAGACTTCAGTCGCCACTTCTACACCAGCCTCCTCTCGTGCTCGGCATTTTAACACTGTACATTGCGTCCCCTGTCACTTGACTCCCTTAGGGGCACGCTCCATGGATCGCATGGCGGTCCGCTAGTGATGAAGGCAATGAACTTCGTTCATTTGTGTGTGCCGCTCTCAGGAGGCGCGGCGCACCCATACGTTTCAGAAAGGGGGGGTCGACGCCAAGTTGATCCACACACGTTCCCGGCCCCCGCCGACTAGACGCAGCCAGTATTCAAGCCATCAGTTATACAAAGTCACTGTACACAAGAAGGAAGTGGCCCCGGCGACGTAGATCCGTCACCCGACTCGCTCGAGTCAGGGAACCGCGATCGCGAAGGTAACTGTGATAGCAACAGGTTGAACACACTCAAACATATGCCATGAAGTCCTCAGCTGTAAGAAAGACATGTTAGATGCCGATCTTATCGCAGACGCTCCCGCTGGTCGAATTAGATTTGTTAACATATAAATGGCTCCAATATGGGCACATATGTACCCGTCAGAAGCCTCGCGGACGAGCGCGAGCATTTGCCCTTAATACAGCCGCGCTGTCAGCCCCAATAAGTTGGAGCTGTACATCTTAGGAATTGGTATCTATTTATCAAGCCAGCCTGGAGTAGGAAGACGGTTTCGCCGCAAGTTCTTGCCAGTACCTGCAGACTGAGGTGCATGCGATATGAAATATAGCAGCGATGCTGAGACTCTGTTATCATTACATTTGCAAAACGTTTAGGGCTGAACGGCTTTACCAGGCGACGTCCAACCGTCCGACGTCCAACGCA
This sequence comes from Chlamydomonas reinhardtii, assembly GCF_000002595.2. Classification (NCBI taxonomy): domain Eukaryota; kingdom Viridiplantae; phylum Chlorophyta; class Chlorophyceae; order Chlamydomonadales; family Chlamydomonadaceae; genus Chlamydomonas; species Chlamydomonas reinhardtii. Next base: position 561,736 of record NC_057016.1, on the reverse strand, counting down.
CAGCCCCGACCCCCCCCCCCCCCCCCACGGTTGTGCATGCCATGCATCCTCAATAAATACCTTTGGCCCAACGTATGTTACGACTCTGGCACTCCATATTATCATACTCAGACTTCAGTCGCCATTCCTATACCAGCCTCCTTTCACCTCAGCTCTACGCCACGCCCTGACGAAGGGTGTGTCATGGGACAGGGTTCAGGCAGGTTGGCGAGGTCCCATAGGGTGCAGCTGACACCCGTACCCCAAGCAGACAGCAAACAGTTTGCGGTGGCAGAGCAGGAGTGCATGGCTGGTCGAACGCCGGAGTGCATGGCTGGTCGAACCCCGGAGTGACGAAGGGTCACTACTTGCACACGCCTGCTCTCATGCCCAGCACTATAACACCGTCCGTTGCGTCAGGTTGCGTCCCCTGTCACTTGACTTCCTCAGGGGCACGCCCCATGGATCGCATGGCGGTCCGCTAGTGGTGTATGGGCAGCGGGATGCAAGACGGGGGGCGGGAGGCCAAATGTCGCGCCCGTACGTGTGTACACAGACATTCTACGTGCCGATGTCTTTTGGCTGTGGGGTTTTGTGTCTCTGTTACCTACACAAGCACACAAGGCAAATGCGTTTACGCAGCCCTGCTCAACGTACTGTGTGGCTTAACTCCAGACTCCGGCCGGAGATGTCGCTATTCCCGTCGTAGGAGTTGATCAGACTCACAAATATTACAACGAGACTAGGCTTGGTCTGTATTACAGGGCGCACGTTCGGGACGAGAGCCAAAAGATGACCCGGTGGCTCTCTCCCGCGCACTTGGCCTCGAGACGTCGCTGCCTCCATGCAGTACGACGCTCTTATCTGTAACAAGAGGATTGAACCTAGGTTGACAAGGAAGCGAACGTCCTCGTGAGACCACCAGCGCATCCATAGATGTGATAGGCTCACTGCAGGCGCGGGGTGGGTTTACTGCCTTTGGCCCAGTTGCGTTGTTGCCTCGCTCTCACGGGCCATCCACCTCAGGGCAAGGAGGGTGTAAACCTCTTGTGCACTAGTTCGGACCCATGCACCCACCCAGGATCGAACCTGGGACCTCAACAGTCAGGGTGACTCCTGGCATTTTGCACCAATGTAACAAGAGGATTGTCACCTAGGTTGACAAGGGAGCGAGTCTCCCGGTACATTATCCAAACAGATCTTTCTATAGTCCGCGCATATAAGCGCGACTCCAAACTCAGCCCCTGCGCCCCTGTGCCGACTGATCGTGGCCTGCATCGACGTTTGTTGTAGTCGATATCAGGGGGGGGGCTCTCCAGCGAGGACCGTAGAGGGGGTTCGCCGAGCTGGGTCGCCGAGCCTGCTAAAAGTTCACAGCACATCGCAACTGTGCATGACTTTGCTCACCGATTATATCAACGGATACAGCTGCTCGCACATATCGTGTAAGCGTTCATCCCAGCCGATCGGAACGATCGCGCTCTGAAATTCTTGCAAGTGCGTGCTCTGGCAGGCCAGAGTGTGTCGCTAATACATCGCTCTGTAAGTTATAGCTGCGCGCATTCTCGAGGAAGCCAAGAAAGCGCAGTTACCGGCTTCGTTCATACGCTGCACTCGCTCTCGCGGCCTGGAAAGATTATCACGTATACAGGAAGCTGCGAATGGTCGATCGTGCTAGTTGGTTTGAGCTGAATCGCGCTGTAGCGCAAACGCACCGGGTGCGTCACACTTTCCATGGCATATGTAGATAGCTGTAGATACTCGTTCTACTCCGCTTGGTTGCGTTAGGGCGCCTCGGCGCCCTGACCCTCCTTGTCGGTAGTAGTTCCTGGCCGGCCTTCGTGGCCGCGCCAATCCCCTGTGGCGCCTCCATGGCGTCCCTGGCGTTGCTTAGGTCAGCTGTAGTGCGTCAGTACTGCTCTGGCTGCGGCGCGCCACTCAGTCGGCGACATCATCGTCGCCGTCCTGCCGAGCGGACCCCGCTCTGGCAATCTTTGCCGAACATCATGACTTCACACCGTGGAGCCTTCGCGACCTAGCGTGGGTGGCGCGCCTGCTCGCCGTTCGACCTCGTCCTCATGGCTTCGCGATGCTTCTGGCGGGGCGCTCGCTGCTGCCGGGCTCGCAGTGGCGTGTCGCTGAGCGGCTCTTTCGGTAACGGCGGGCCGATTGGAGCTGCTGGCGACTCTTGCTGTGGGCTGCTGCCGCGGCCTGACGTGGCGCCGGGCTCGCTGCGCGTGAACAGGGGCACGCTGCGGCGGGAGCCAGGACCGGCGTCTTCCGGGCGGCGGCGGCTGGAGCTGTGGGCGTATCTACACACCTCGTGGTGTGGCCAGTGGAGAGACCTGCTTGGCGAATGCAGTCTGGCGAAGGCAGTCCAGCGAAGGCTGGCTGGCGCAGGCCGACTAAGCGAAGGCTGGCTGGCGCTGTCTGCTGTGCTAGGGTGTTGCGCGGCTGTGTGGAGTTGGTTGGGCGGTGGGCGTGCCTGCACCGCCTGCGCTAGGGTGCGGGCGCTGTGGCTTGTGCTGTCTGGTGGGTCGGACCGGCTGATCCTTGTGGTTCAGCGAACTTGCACGGCCCTAGGCCGTCGACAGGATGCAGCTTCGGGCTGCACCCAACAGTGTGAGGGCCCTGCCCTGTTGGTGCTGGTGTTTTGGGGTAGGAGTTGCACTTTGCAAAGTGGCAGTCAGTCTGACGCCGACCCGCGGCTTAGGTGAGCAGCGCTAGCGTTTGCGGTGAGCCTTGCTCGGGGTTCCTCCCCTCCTTTAGTGAGGCGAGGAGCATGGGGGTCATTCGAGGTTCTATCCTCGAGTGTGCGTACGTGTCTCGTGCGTTTATGAAGCCCTGGCTTGCCCGCGGCTGTCATCCCACATGTAACCTCTATTCGCTAATCTAGAAGCCGGTCTGCGAGCCAGTTGGCGCTGATGCGCCGGGGCAGGAGGAGGCCCCTGATTAGGGAATGCGCGTCACCCAGCGCCGATCTGCGAGCCCGTGTTTCGAGGCGTTACCGTGGCCCAGTATGGCCGATGGTTGCAGACAACCCCCCTCCCCCAAATTCGCTAATCATGCAGAACGTGAATCTTATTGTCTTGTCTGCGCACTAATGAAAAGAGGGAAATGCAAAGACCGGACCCAATGGTCGGTGTGACACGGCACGCACGCTCACACGCCAGGACACGACACAAAGTCACACCAGGGGCGAAGCGGTGTGTGTGTGACTGTTTGACTGTCGACCGCGGCGACTGGGAACCAGCTCTGTAGGACATCGTAGTGCGCGATAGCTGTAAGGTTAGTGTACGTACACTGCGGGGTGGCGTTGCCGAGCACTTGCATGCCATGGCTCACACATTCCCGCGTGTCGTTGGATACGCTGAAGATGTATGCAATGTATGCAATGTGTTCACGTTTGGCCGGTGCCCGAACGCTGCTATTTCCCTACCGGGGACTGTATAACCGGTGCTCGACGGTTTAACCGGTTCTCTCATTCTACGTTTATCCACGCAGTTCGAAGAATAACATTAGTCAGTTACGCAAACTACGAAGCTGACTTTGTAGCCCTTAAATTGCGGAGGTCGCCGGCGCCCATGCAGCGCTTGCCGAGCGCTTGCAGGTCGTCGCTAGCGGTGTCGCGTACCCGATGACGTGGCCTATGTGATACGTTCTATCCGATGCAGTGCTGCCCACGCCCGGGGCTGATGTGCACTCCCGCCCGCACCCCCCCTGTGTGTTTGGCCGCACCGCGCGCAGGTCAAGGCGATTGAGAAGACCACCAACCATGACGTGAAGGCCGTGGAGTACGTGCTCAAGGTGTGAGGGAAGGGTGGGGGGAGGGGCTGGCGCAGGGGTGTGGGGGATGGAGTGGGGGGAGTTGGGGGGTTAGCCGTCCATGGAAGACTGACGTTGTGTTGTGGGACCTTGCAGTGCTCGTATCTTCCATCTACACTGTAGAAATCTGCCCAAAATCCGCCGAAGGCGGAGAAAATTTTTTGGGTTTGGGTGCCACGCATCTACGCAGTGTAGACGGTTTTGGCCGGTTTTGACGCAAAAATGGGGGAAGCGTAGACGTTTTGGGGGGCTTGGGGGCTTAAGTGCAGATGCCTCGGTCAGGGTCATCTACGCATGTGTAGATGCCGGGTGCCTGAGGGCATCTACAAGATACGAGCACTGGGACCTTGTATACCAGGAACACCATGGGGCGGGGTTGGCCGGGAAATGGATACAGGGGGCAGGGGTGGCGGGCAGATGAGTTGGACACTTGGGTGCGTAGGCGCGGTCAGCTGGCCGCACGCGCGGGGAGTCTGGGGGGAGGCAAGAAGCGGCCAACCCGCCACACCACCGATGATAGCCCTGCAACTGCCTGCGTCGCGCGTGCCTGAAACCCCATCCAACGCCTCCGTCCCCCGACACGCGACACGCGACTGCAGGAGCAATTCCGCGCCCACCCCGAGCTGGCGGCGGTGCTGGAGTTCACTCACTTCGCCTGCACCAGCGAGGTGGGGCCGCGGCAGGGGAAGGGGGTGTGAGGGGGAGGGGTGAGGGGGAGGGGCGTGAGGGGGAGGGGCGTGACGTGGAGAGGCGTTGTAGTGAGAGGGGCAAGCAGACACAGAGCTAGGGCACGTGTTAGAAAGCAAAAGGGAAGGGCCACACAAAGGACTGCGGATGAATCGCTGCGCGGCGCTGGGATGACGTATCCGCGCCTCGTACGCATCATGACTCACCCCCACTGCCTACCTGCTACCCGCGTCCACTGCTGCCACCCCCCTTGTTCTCCCCCCCCACACACACACGCACACACCACCACCACCACCACCACCACCGCCACACACAGGACATCAACAACCTGAGCCACGCGCTGATGCTCAAGGAGGCGGTGCAGGGCCACGTGAGTCGTGCTACAGCCCCAGCGGGGGGCGGAAGGATGTGGGCATGGGGGGAAGGAGAGGTGTGGGGGAGTGTGTGCGTGTGTGTGTCTTGGGGCGTGTGACGACGCCAGGGTGATACGGCGTGCGGTGTCACGGCGGGGCGGCTTCGGCAATCTGGGTGGGGCTCAGGAGCTTGCTTTGCTTCTGCTTTGGAATGGGGCAATCTCTCTCACTCGCCCAGTCTCCCGCCTGTCACTTCCTCCCCCTCTGACCTTGCCAGCCCCCCTCCCCGCCCCCCCCCCCAGTTTAGCTTGGTTTGGTTTGGTTTGGGCTGGTATTTACAACCCCCCCCTACCTGCCTGCCCCCCCCCCCAGGTGCTGCCCACCATGGACAAGCTGATCTCGGAGCTGGGCCGCCTCTCCCGCGACTTTGCGGACGTGCCCATGCTGTCGCGCACACACGGCCAGACCGCCTCGCCTACCACCATGGGCAAAGAGATGGCGGTGTTCGCCTACCGGTAAGAGAGGGAGCGGATGGGGGGAAGGGGTGTTGTAAACAATCCCTTTGGAAACCAGGGGCACAGGCGGGCAGGGGCAGGGGCAGGAGAGGGGACTGGGACAGGGATAGGGATTGGGACAGCGATTGGGACAGGGATTGGGACAGGGATTGGGGCAGGGACAGGGACAGGGACAGGGACAGGGACAGGGACAGGGACAGGGACAGGGACAGGGACAGGGACAGGGACAGGGACAGGGACAGGGACAGGGACAGGGACAGGGACAGGGACAGGGACAGGGACAGGGACAGGGACAGGGACAGGGACAGGGACAGGGACAGGGACAGGGACAGGGACAGGGACAGGGACAGGGACAGGGACAGGGACAGGGACAAGAGCGTGCGGACATGGGAGTTGGATGGGGCTGGACAATAGGATAGAGTGTGGCAAGGAGGGGAGTGGCGATGTGAGGCGCTGTGCGGTCGATTGGAGGCCCTACAAAAGCATCAGTCACGCCTGGAACCCCGCCCCTCCCCTACATCCTGCCCCTAAAGCTCTCCCCCTCCCCCTCTGCCCCCTTCCCCCCACAGCCTGAAGCGCCAGCGCGATCAGCTGGCGGCGGTGCCGTACCTGGGCAAGATGGCGGGCGCCGTGGGCAACTACAACGCCCACATGAGCGCCTACCCCGAGGTGGACTGGCAGGCGGTGGCGGAGGAGTTTGTAGGTAACTTCAGGTAACATCCGTAAACCGTCGCTTTGCTGCATCGCATACACTGTCTTTGCGCAACGTTTTCCTTGTGCTCTTTAACACATTCATACACACACGCACGCAGGGTGCGCGACATGAACGCGCGGTGCTACACGGGGCACACACCTGGCCCTGTACGTGCCGCTAGGAGTGGTGAGCGCGCGATCGAGGCTGAGGGGCGGGGGTGTGGGGCGGGTGGGGGCGGGGGCTGTCGTGTTGTTGTGTACTT
>NC_057016.1:532346-555156 GCF_000002595.2 Chlamydomonas reinhardtii | reverse complement strand
GTGTGTGTGTGTGTGTGTGTGTGTGTGTGTGTGTGTGTGTGTGTGTGTGTGTGTGTGTGTGTGTGTGTGTGTGTGTGTGTGTGTGTGTGTGTGTGTGTGTGTGTGTGTGTGTGTGTGTGTGTGTGTGTGTGTGTGTGTGTGTGTGTGTGTGTGTGTGTGTAAGGGGGGGTCTACATTTATGATTGACGCTGTAGCCAATTGCTGCTGAAGGCAGCAGGCATGAGGAGGAGGAAAAACACACGGGTTCTTGTGGTGGGGTGTGGGTCCCATGAGCAGGGACTGGTTGGGACGCCTGCATCCCCTGACTCCCCCTCCCTGCCCTCCGCTCCGCTCGTCCCGCCTGCTGCACCCAGGTCCTAGCCGAGCCCATCCAGACCGTCATGCGGCGGTACGGCGTGCCCGAGCCCTACGAGAAGCTCAAGGCCTTCATCCGCGGCCAGCGCGTCACGCAGGTATGGTGGGCACGTGCATGCGTGTGTGTGTGCTTGCGTGTCCGTGCGCGTGTGCGTTTTTGCCTGTAGCGGGTGGGGTGGGTGGGTGGTGGGTGGGGTGGGGTTATCAATGAGTGCGACGACTGACTGGCTTGTGCGCTTGCACCGGGGAAGGGCATGGCACGGTGTGTAAGAACTCGGTCTCCCGGCTCAAATTCACTTGTACTTCCTCCTACACACACTATGAATGCCTTCCCCCACAACTACACACCAACACAGGAGTCGATGATGACCTTCGTGGACGGCATTGACGGCCTGCCGGAGCCCGCCAAGGAGCAGCTGAAGAAGCTGACGCCTGCCAACTACATTGGCAACGCCGCCCAGCAGGCAACCAGCCTGCCGCACCATCTCTGAACAGCGGCGGCAGACTAGCGCGCCGCACCGCGAACTGAACGCGGCGGCGGATTGCGTCTGGGGCTTGGGGCGAACGCCCGAGCCTGGAGCTCGGGCGAAGTTCAGTTTGAGGCTGGGCATGTGGGCAAGTGGGCATCAGCAGCTGGAGGGCAGCTGAAGCGCTGGCCAGAGGGCATTTGAATGGAGCAGCGGGTTAGAAGGCTTTGCTCGCGGTGAAAATGTTGGGCGCAGCGGGTCAGGTGTGTCGTAAGAAGGTACCGCGGGCGCCGCGAAGGGGCTTGGAAGGGGAATGCGCGCGTGTTTGGGGATCGAACATGCGTCGTGTTTACTGCAGGCTGGGTGTGAGTGTGACACGAGTACGCGAGCAGCAGCACAGGGACGTTGACGGCGAACAAAAGCGGGCGACGCGTGTCCTGCTTCGCTCTGGCCTGGTGACGTCTTGGGCGGCTCAATGTGGTTTAGACGGTGTATTGGAGCTCGGGTGTGGGCGTTTGAGTCGCGCACCACTATAAGGACGGGTTTGTGCGTTATGGCATGCGTTAGCATGTTATTGACATGTGTTAAGCATGGAAATTCCGCATGCGGCAAGCACCAAAAGTGCGCGCGGTACGCAGGAGGAAGCACACCGCTCACATGCGTCAAGGACAAGCACTTACGTTAGGTAGCGCATGGAAGTTGCCAGGACTCGCCGCGCCGCTCCCCTCTGGCTGGCACGCATGGTCTCACGCGTGCGGCACGCATGTGCTGCACCTGACGCAAGCTGCCACCCGGCGCTGTATGCGTCCCGCCCAATCCTGTGCGCGTCCCGCACGGCACATAAATGGGGTACGTGAGCCACTTGAAGCTCTCTTACTGTGTTACAGTTCCTGCACGAACGGCTTCAGTGCATACCAGATTCTTTCTCATCTGATTCTAAACCACCAGGTATGCACATGGCCAAGTACAAGCACTGGATGGGGCTCAGCTGTGAGCGCCGCGCACCCTGCATGCACCCACCCCACGCGCAGTGTATTATTCCGTATGAGGCTCACAGAGGTCAACGAATGTGAGGTCGGTTCCCATATCTCCGGGCTGCAAGCCCCGGGTCTTGGTATCACCCAGACTGTCCAGCACTATGCTCACCAGCAATCCCATCGTCACCGTACCAGCACGACAAGCAACCCAGCGACAACAACACACGAGGCCACAACGGCGCACACCAACAGGCGCGTCAAGTGGAAAAGCGCTAGCCCTGAGTGTGTATCGTCACAGACGCACCAGCACAGCCGTTGCCGCCGCTTGGCTGTGCTGCAGGGTGCACCTGGTTGCAGCGCCAGGGTGATGAAAGCCACGCTTTTGCCGCCGTTTCCCAGATTGCATTGGTATTGCTCTCAAGCAAAGCGATGCGAACCAGGTCTGCGAACTGGCAAGCTGCCGCGAGGGACGCCGAAGCCAGGGCACTAACGCCGGCGGCATAGACCGAGTTGGCGACGGCATTGCTCGGCTCCGCGCGCACATTCCACCCCCAGGATGCCAGGGCACTCAACACCGCCAGTGCGCCCCCGTACACAGCCGCGACCAGAGGCCTGCCTCTGCTGCCCCGTTTCCACAGCCCAACGTGGACCTACATGACCTCCTCCCTTGTGCAGACCTTGGTCAGAAGGACCAGGACCTGCTGGGCCCCAAGGTCATTGCCGCGATGCTGGTCAAGGCCACCGACAGGGTCAACGCCAATCAGCAGCTGTGGGCGGACATCAAGCAGAAGACGGCCTCCAGCGTCAGGACGTCTTCTGCTTGATGTCCGCCCAGTGCTCCTGGGTGCTGTTGACCCTCTCGGTGGCGTTGACCAGCATTGCGACCATGACCTTGGGGCCCAGCAGGTCCTGGTCTGCCCAACTGTCCATGGCAGCATCGATCGCCACCATCCCACTGATCCCCGCTGCCAGTGCCAGCCAGTCCACAACCTTGCAGCTGGCACTGTGGGGGGCAACAGCCGTCAGGCCGAAGGCCAGCAGGACAGCTCTGAGGCCGAGTGGGATAGACGACGGCCACCACCGTCAGGACGTCTTCTGCTTGATGTCCGCCCGGTGCTGCTGAGCGCTTTTGACCCTCTCGGTGGCCTTGGCCAGCATCGCGGCCATGACTTGGGGGCCCAGTAGGTGCTGGTCCTTCTGACCATGGTCTGCACAAGGGAGGAGGTCATGTACCATCGGTGCGCATGTCGAGAGTCAGGGAGCATAGCGCGACAACCAGCCATATTAGCGATACTGCGGCCCTGAGTGAAGGTCGCACGGCAGCGGTGTCAACTGTTCACGTTTGTCTCGAGCACGCGCTGATATGTACAATCGCGTAAACTACAGGCAACAGACGCAAGCAGCAGGCCTAGCTAGCACTTACCCGTCCGGATGGCCTCCTCCTCGAGCTTGGCCCTCCGCGCATCGGACTTGGCTGTATCACACGGCAGGAAGGGTTAGGGAGCGTAACACACCAAGTCAGCTAAGCCCGTGAGCCAGCAGCAGCTGCACACAGACGATAGCAGTTGACTGCACACACAAAGCAGGTCGGCCCCAGCCCAGCCATCTACCGCGCAGTACAGCATTGATGCTACGCTATCTCGGCCAGTTCAGTAAAGAGGAGAGGTGACGGCAAGGTTGTAAAGCACTCTTAAGCACACATACATGCACACGCACGCGCGCAGGCGCAGACACACGCACAAGCAAGCGCACGGGAACGTACACAGGGATTGACAGAAGGTAGCTGGGGCCTGCGCCCATGCCATACTACATCCATACATGCTCGCGCGGCATCATGACAGGCAGGTAGGGCTTCGATCGCATGTAGAAGGTAGCAGCTAAACCACAGGCAACAGACGCAAGCAGGAGGCCTAGATAGCACTTACCCTTCGCCTCGGCGACCGCCTTCTCCATCTTGGCTGTGTCACACACCAGGCGGGGGTGGGGAGCGTAACACGCACCAAGTCAGCTCAGTCAGCGAGCCAGTAGCTGCACACAGACGACAGCAGTGAACCGCCGCACGCACAACGCAGGTCGGCGCCAGACCCAGCCGCCGGCCTGTATGTGCCATATATGTCAGCTGCCCAGCACGCACGCAAGCGCACACGAACGAAGCTGGGGCCTGCGCCCATGCATGCTACATCCATGCTTGCGCTGCTGCACGACAGGCATGTAGATAGGTAGGCTGCGATCGCAGGTGGAAGGTAGCAGCTAAACTACAGCCAACAGACGCACGCAGCATGCCTAGCTAGCACTTACCCTTCGCCTCGGCGACCGCCTTCTCCATCTTGGCTGTGTCACACACCAGGCGGGGGTGGGGAGCGTAACACACACCAAGTCAGCGAGCCAGTAGCTGCACACAGACGACAGCAGTGAACCGCACGCACAACGCAGGTCGGCGCCAGACCCAGCCGCCGGCCTGTATGTGCCATATATGTCAGCTGCCCAGCACGCACGCAAGCGCACACGAACGAAGCTGGGGCCTGCGCCCATGCATGCTACATCCATGCTTGCGCTGCTGCACGACAGGCATGTAGATAGGTAGGCTGCGATCGCAGGTGGAAGGTAGCAGCTACACTACAGCCAACAGACGCACGCAGCATGCCTAGCTAGCACTTACCCTTGTCCTCGGCGAACGCCTTCTCCATCTTGGCTGTGTCACACACCAGGCGAAAATAAGGAGCGTAACACGCACCAAGTCAGCTAAGTCAGCGAGCCAGTAGCTGCACACAGACGACAGCAGTGAACCGCACGCACAACGCAGGTCGGCGCCAGACCCAGCCGCCGGCCTGTGCAGCACTATGTTCACGCCATAGCATGTCACCTGGCAAGCAACGTCTTACAATGAAGAAATGCAAGTTGTAAAGCAACCCCAACTACACACTGTATGCCTGGATCACATACCGTACTGCGCTTAGAAGACTAACTCCCAGAAGTTTTATTGAGGCTTGAAATATTTATTTGGGTTTTTACTTTTTAGTAAACGCGGCGCAGCCGCGCCGAATTTTTTTTACTTTTTATGGACCCGTTCTGCGCGGGAATTTGCTAGGTTTATCAGCGTCTCCAGTTTAACCCCGTACGCACGCACACGCCCCAGCACACACACCAATGCATACAGCAGCCGCGTAAAACCAGCAGCAGTTGCCCTTGTCAATGCACGCGCCCATGATCACAAGCTGTCCGCAGCCATTCCGCAGCCATGTCTGCAGCCATCACTTTTCTTTCAACAGCTACCGCTAGCAGCCGCTACCACACTCCCCCAAGCACTGCCTCACTCCGCATCAGACTTGCTGTCAGAGCTCTCCAGCGCGCGCTCCAGCAGCTGCCCAATTGGCAGGTCGTCATCCTCATCACTCCCTCCATCTGACTCCTCCTCCTCGCCTAGCTCCTGCAGCTCCTCCCCCTCCCCCTTAGCCGGAGTGCCAAAGGCGGCGGGTGCCTCGGGGATGGGACGCTCCATTTTAAGTCGGCAGCACAATAGCAAGTAGTACTGAACACTATACGCAAAGTGGGTTTAGTAGCTGGCAGGAGAAGATGAGGTGCAGATGAGGGCATGGAACGACTGGCGCACGAACTGTGGTGCGCCTACCCCGCCCAAGGCTCAGAAGTTTTACAAGGCCCGCAGGGCCGAATTTGTTTTACTTTTTATCACCTGAGCCTTCATAATTTCCGAATATTTTTGGAGTGCGTGGGGTGGAAGGGGAGCACCAACGCTTGCCAACCCACGGCTTTAGCGCATCGCACATACGCACGCACCCGAACTCATGCCCTCGTGCATGCGCTGACATGTACAACCGTGCAAACTACAGGCAACAGCAACAGAAGCAAGCAGCAGGCCTAGCCCGCACTTACCCATGTCTGCGGCGGCCTCCTCCTTGATCTTGGCCATCCGCGCCTCGGACTTGGCTGTATCACACAGCATGTAGGATAGTGAAGCGTAACACACCAAGTCAGTGAGCCAACGGCTGACCATATACAGACAGCGGTGGAACACACAAAGCCGCAGACCCAGCCGCCGGCCTGTATGTGTCAGCTGGCCAGCACGCGCCCAAGCGCACACAACGAAGGCAGCTGGGGCCTGCGCCCAGGCCTGCTACCACGCGGCTTCACGACAGGCGGGTAGATAGGTAGGCTCCAATCGCATGTGGAAGGTAGCAGCTAAACTACAGCAAACAGACGTAAGCAGCATGCCTAGCTAGCACTTACCCTTCTCCTCGGCGACCGCCTTCTCGACGGCCGCCTTCTCAGTCTTGGCTGTGTCACACACCAGGTAGGATAGTGAAGCGTAACACACCAAGTCAGTGAGCCAACGGCTGCACATATACAGACAGCGGTGGAACACACAAAGCCGCGGACCCAGCCGCCGGCCTGTATGTGTCAGCTGGCCAGCACGCGCCCAAGCGCACACAATGAAGGCAGCTGGGGCCTGCACCCACGCCTGCTACCGCGCGGCTTCACGACAGGCGGGTGTAGGGCTTCGATCGCATGTGGAAGGTAGCAGCTAAACTACAGCCAACAGACGCAAGCAGCATGCCTAGCTAGCACTTACCTTTTTCCGCGGCGGCCTCCGCCTCGATCCTGGCCTTCCGTAACTCGGACAAGGCTGTATTACACAGAGGTTGAGGTTGGGAGGCGGGGTTGGGAACACACCAAGTCAGTGAGCCAGCAGCTGCACACAGACGACAGCAGTTGACCGCACGCACAACGCAGGTCGGCAGTTCGCCTCATTTATGCCCCGCCTCCTAGCTGCTGTATTGACACTGAACTTGCATAACTTCAATGCACCTAATTTATAAACACATGGAAGATAGCATAAGCGCGGAAGACCGGTCAATGTTCCCGCCCTCGCACCTTTTTGCACCTTCATCGCTGCCTCTTGCAGCGCCAATTTATACAGTGCCGATTTCACTGTAGGTTTGCCAGTTGGATGCTGTGGTCAGGAGGCCGCACGGCACCAAAAGCCCGCAGCACACAAAATGACCATGCACTTCACGCGAAACCACGCATACTTGCCAGTCTTCTCGTCCAGCTGGTCCAGCTCCAAACCCCCTACCAGCGTTGCTGCAAGAGTGGACAGGTGCACCGCCAGCAGGTTGGGAAGCTCGCGTCAGATGTGGGTCAATGGCGCTTGCAAACCGCGTGGCATTAAATTGAGAGGCCACGCTAATCCAGGCAGCGCTTCCTTCCATAGCTACACCATAGCCCCATGCGCAACACATTCTCGCGCTATCCTCACTCAGGGAGTGCTCCTCCTTCTCCAGCTCTGCCGCTTCCGCATCCGTCATGACGCGGCCTGCAAAGTTGACAAATGGCAATAAAGCAGGTTCGAGTTTGGCCGCTGACTGGGTCGGATGAAGCTCTCACGGACTCACGGACGAGGCTAGCAGCGGACGTCGGAGCAGGCTAGCAGCGGACGCCGACTTTGCAGCTTCGGTATTGTGTATTCCCTTGACTGCTTGAAAAAACCGCTGTTGCGAACACGGCTCGCCACCAGATGAAGAAGCCCTTAGGTGGGGGCAAGTAAGTGGGCTCAGAATACACTATTGGAGGTGTAACGTTATAAGCTTTGATAAGCTCAAGAGATACAGTGTTGATTGATTGATGTTACAAGCTCATGCTTGGGTAGATTGGTCCAAACGAGCCAGGAAGGACCGCTGACAAGTGTTCCCCGGTCACGGGAAAAGGGGCTGAGCCCCTCCACAGTCTAAGGCCGAGCAACCTCATCGCCCGGACATAGCCGGGGTCGGTTTCCACAGGCACATAGCCAAACCAGGTGCCTATCTAGCAGTCGCGATGCCACAGCAGAGTCAACTGCAGCCAGACGCAGCACAGTTGTCAACAGCCGCAGTACTTGTCATGCCGCTACGCATGCCCTGCCAGCCCCACCGCGGACCGCTACCTAGACACCGCCAGCCGGCTCCTCAGCCTGCGCGCTTGCGCCGCTTCTTGGGCGGCGCTGCGCTCTCCTCCTCCTCGTGGCCTTTCCCGCCCCCTCCGCTACCAAGATGTGCGCACGCACCCCCGCTGCTGACGCCGCCCGGCGGGTTCGTTCCTAGATGGCGTGTGGACGTTCTTCGACAAGGCGGGTGACCCTACGGAGCCCTCCAACTACCGTCCAATCACCTTGACTGACACTGATTATCACACCCTTGCACGTGTGCTTTGTCGGCGTTTGCAGCCGGTGTTTGGGCGCATTATTGACCCTGAGCAGACTGCCTTCCTGACTGATCGTCGCGTTGCGGATAATGTGCTGCTGCTTCAGCTTACCCCGGGGCTGTTGAATGCTGCGCACAAGTCTCCCGGCGTGGCTGCTTTTCTTGATTTTTAGAAGGCCTATGAGCGCTACGCCAAGCATGTGTTCATCATCGATGAATATAAGACCTCCAAGGTGGGTGGGTTGAGTGGGATTGCAATTGCCGGTGGGTGGGTGGGGTTTAGCGGAAGCCCTTGTGTGGCCCCCCTCCCTCCCACCCTCCCGACCATGCAGACCTGCTACAACTGCGGGTGTCAGGAGATGGCCATCAAGCGGCTTGGGGGGCTGAAGGAGGGGCAGCGGCCCTGGTCGGTCAAAGTCTGCAACGACTGCTTGACGACCTGGGTGAGGACCGTGCATGTGCGGGGACGGCTGGGCACTGGGGACGGATTGATTGACAGGTTGACGGTTGGGACAGCTCATGTGCGCTCTCTTCTTCCTCCCCGTTCCCCATCCCCAGAACCGCGACGTCTCCGCCGCCAACGTGATCCGTGTGCTCCTCCTGCTGAAGCTGATGGGCTTCGAGCGGCCGACCAAGCTGCAGCGGCCGCCATGGCCGCCGGCGGCGGCGGGGCCGGGCTGAGAGCCTGAACGGCGCTAGCAGGGCGTGGGGTTGAGGGTGCACGTGTCGATTGGCGGCGAGCGACGTGACTAGTTTGTTAGCTGCGGGTTAGCACGGACTGTGCACCCCACCCAACCGGCAACGTCCGGATTTGCGGGGATGCCAAAGGCCCCCAACATAGAGGCGTGTGCAATTTGCGTGTGCTTAGTAGGCGCCCGCGTCAAGGTGGCTGGGTTGATAACGACCCGGGAGGGGAGGGCTCAGCCCTTTTCCTGCCTCCCTAAGGCAGCCACCTCCTTGTTAGAAGGCGTATGATACTGTGGATCGATCGGCGGTCTTTTCTCCTGGACTGGGGCCGGCCTCCTGTCGTGGGTGTCCCGCCTCCTGACTGATACACGTGGGGCTGCGTTGGTGAATGTTCACGTGTCGGGTTGGGTCCCGTTGGCGGCGGGGGTACGGCAGGGCTATTATGGTCTGGGGTTTACAGACGGACGCGGCGTCAGGAGGAGTAGGATGGGAGTCGGCCATCCCGCAATCGGTCATTCTGGTAGTCGGAAGTACACCTGCAGGACGCTGCTTACCTCGCAGTTGCGCAAGCCCTGCTGTCGTGGCTGCGCAGTCGGGGACACGATGTGCTCGCTCGCTGACCTTGCCTCAGTGCTGGCGTCTCAGTATGCGGATGATTGTGCGCCGTTGCTCGCGGGCCTGCAGGCGGTGCCCGGCTTCCTGGCTGACATGGAAGTGTTTCGGTGTGCGTCAGGCCAGCGGCTGAACATGACTAAAGTTGAATTGTTGGTGCTAGGCACCCGGGCGGGCGTGGGGGTGGTGCCGGCCGGGGCGGCGGGGCCCCCCTGGCCCCCGGGCTGGCGGGTGGTCCCAACGGCCAAGTCGCTGGGTGTCCTTTCTGGTGACTGGATGGAAGGCACCGCCCCGCCCGTGGAGTTATGGCGGTGGTGGGGGTGCTGGGCCTGGTTGTGCGCATGCCGGTGTCTATGTTTGGTCGGGCGGCTGCGACCTCGGCGTACGCCCTGGGCCAGATGCTCTACCATTTGCGGGTTTGCGGGTCTGCCCTCGGAGACAGCCGTGAAGGCGTTACTGGGTCAGGTGGCGGCGGTGGTGGACCGGCGACTGTCGCCCGCCAAGTATGCCGCTCACCCCCACGCCCGCCCGGTCGGTGTGTCCCTGGAGATCATGCAGCTGCCTCCGGTGTGTGGTGGCGTGCGGCTCCTGCCTTTGCGGCAGCATGTGCAGGCACGTCATGCTGGCCTGGCCGTTTGGTATGTGCTGGGGGCATGTGGGTTGCTGCCCTTTGTGCCCGCGCATGGACGAAGGTGGCGGAGGCGTGGCTGCGTAGGTGCCACCCGGCGGCCACGCGCCCACGCCGCCGCTGTGCATGTTGTTGCGGGGTAGTGGTGATTCGCGCGTTCTGAACAAACCAGTTTCCCCGGGCTGCGCGCCGTTTCTGCGTTAGTTCGGTGCTATGGCTCATTTGCCGCCTGTGACGTTGGTGCGTGGCGCCGCCCGCCCCGGGGCCCTGGGTGTCCCATGTACCGCTGTGGGCGAATCCGGCGCTGTGTGAGAATGATCGGACTTTTGACGAGGCGTTTGCAGATTTGTTTGCCTTACTTGCCGGGGCTTCTGTACGTGGGTCAGCTGGTGGCGGCGTCTGACCAGCTGGAGGAGGTGCGGGCGGCCTACGCCTGCCGTGCTGGGTGGGGTACCGGGTTTGAGGAGGCAGGGCTAGATCTGTATCTGAAGAAGGTGCGTGCGTGCGTGTGTGTGTGTGTGTGTGTGTGTGTGTGTGTGTGTGTGTGTGTGTGTGTGTGTTAAAAAACGAAACGAAAGCCCGCCCAATGACGCGACGGAGTTACTTACCGATACCTACCAATTTACCGAGCGTCGCGTGGTCGCAGTGGCCCAGGTAGTCATACTTACCCGCGATAAGCCTGGAACCCCACGGGCGACCATTCGGCCTGACCCCGCGATGCACCTGTATGCGTCCACGCTCCGCACCCTGGGCGCGCTAAACAACGTTTACCTAGCACGCCTAATTCCCAGATTCCCGCCCGCTGGTCGTAGTCGAGCTCACCTATAGGCAAAAGCGGAAGCATGGGCAGAGGGCGGCAGCGAGGAAGTGTCACGGGCAGGCGAATGGCAAAGGCGACAAGAGAGGCGGCGTGCAGCAGACAAGCTAGGTATCACGCGTCCCAAATCCCGCCCACTAAGTACAATAACACTATGGGAAGAGGGCGAGTTAGCGGTGGCACTGCGACTAAACGGGGTCAAGGCTGCATGGGGGACGTGGCGGGCGGCGGTTGCAGCGTTTCCAGACGTGTCAGACACAGGCTGGTGTGTGTGCGTGTGTGCGTGTGTGCGCCGTGGGCTGGCGGGAGCTGGCCTCCCGTGTTGGTCTTGCCATGCACCATCACTGGGACATCCCTTGCATGAATACCGTCCTCCTCCCCCAGTGGCAAGTCAGTGGGATCTTCTGTTTCCGGTGATGGGGCATGATACACGTTGATACGGGCCATGCGATCCATGGGGCGTGCCCCCAAGGGAGTCGAGGGACATTAGATGCAACGTACTGCGGTGTTTGGCTGAGTGAGGGCGGGCGCGTGACAGGGCAGGGCTGTTGAGTAGATGGGACGGAGGGCTGACTCAGAAGATGCCCAGGAGAGTGAACAAGCAGGCGTAGGAGAGGCGAAGCAGGGCTGGTGTGAAAGAGCCAAAGGCACGAGGTGGGCGGGACCAAGCATCACAGCTGAAACACCGATTTACACAGCAGCAAAGGCCAAGTCCGAACAGCGGAGGCAAGGCACCTCAGCCTGTTGCTGACACACGTAACAGTGGGTGCATGTCACGCGACACACGACACTGCCACCCAAGTGCCGGCCTAGGTTCGGCGCTCCCAAGCTAGCGTGGTGCCAACTACAGCAGCACACATGGTCGTAGATCTGTAGTAAGGCTACAGCACATCATGCTGTATGCTGGGTTCCCAATTGGAGGATGCCGCAAGGCAGGCAGAGAACAAAGCGTGAGACATCTGCCGTCAACGTGCCCTTGTGAATATACAGCAGGTGCAAACCTCGCCGCACACGCCTTGAAACATATCAGTCCCTAGGAACGCGAAAGGCAGATGCACCTTTAATACCAGCCCGCCCCGCTCATGGCATGCCATGTGTCCCACTTGAAAAGCCGCTCACAGGTCACGCACATCACTCGGCGGCACCGCTGTCCTCGAGCTCGCTGGAGTTGCCACCGCCCAGCAGCTCGACGTCGTTGATGGTGATCTGCGGCGCGCCGCCCTGGAACAGCCGGCGGCGGGGCGGCGGTGCACCCACGGGCTGCTGCACTCCGCTGGCGCCACGCTGCTGGGCCAGGGCTGGGGCGGCAGGGGGCGCGTACGCAGCCGGCGGGGGCTGCTGCACCTGCTGCATGAGCACGTCGCCGTTGGAGTCGCGGTGCAGGTTCCCGTGCTGCACACCGGCCGCCGCTCCGGGCACACCCGCGTTGTGTGTTTCAGAACGCACGGTTTCGCTAAGTTGGTAAACACACGTTCCCGCCGTCCGCCGACTGCACGCTGCTATTATATAAGCAATGAGTTACACGAAGCCACTGTACACAAGGACGAGGAGGCCCCAGCGACGCAGATCCGTCATCCGACTCGAGTCAGGGAACCTCGATCGCGAAAGTAACTGTGACAGCAAGAGTTTTAACACACTCAAACATATGTTATGAACTCCTCAGCTGCAAGAAAGACATGTTAGATGCCGATCTTATCGCAGACGCTCCCGCTGGTCCCGTTAAATTTGCTAACATATAAATGGCTTCCATATGGGCACCTATATACCTGTCAGAAGCCTCGCGGGCGCGTGTGCTGCGAGCGCGAGCATTTCCCCATAATACAGCCGCGCTGTCAGCCCCAATAAATCAGAGCTATACATCTTAGGCATTGGTATCTATTTATCAAGGCAGCCTGGATTACGAAGACGGTTTCGCCGCAACGAAGTTCTTGCCAGCCCTGCTTCGTCCCGCGGAGTCGCGACTTTTAATAGCCATGCTGCCGTTTGTTCAATACCTGCAGACTGAGCGTGCATGCGGTATATGAAGCAATGCGGCGATGCTGAGACTCTGTTATTATCGTCATACCGGTATTTGCAAAACGTGTAGGGCTCGACGTCCAACCGTCCGACGCACAGCCCCGACCCCCCTGACCCCGACCCCGCCCCAGTCAACGGTCCGGAAGGTTGTGCGCACGCCAGCATCCGCAGTACCTTTCGCTCTACGTACGTATGTTACAACTCTGGCACTCCAGATCATACGGAGACTTCAGTCGCCAATCCTATACCAGCCTCCTTTCACCTCACCTCTACGCCACGAAGGGTCACTACTTGCACACGCCTGCTCTCAAGCTCAGCACTATAACACCGTGCGTTGCGTCAGGTTGCGTCCCATGCCACTTGACTCCCTTTGGGGCACGCCCCATGGATCGCATGGCGGTCCGCTAGTGTGTGTGTGTGTGTGTGTGTGTGTGTGTGTGTGTGTGTGTGTGTGTGTGTGTGTGTGTGTGTGTGTGTGTGTGTGTGTGTGTGTGTGTGTGTGTGTGTGTGTGTGTGTGTGTGTGTGTGTGTGTGTGTGTGTGTGTGTGTGTGTGTGTGTGTGTGTGTGTGTGTGTGTGTGTGTGTGTGTGTGTGTGTGTGTGTGTGTGTGTGTGTGTGTGTGTGTGTGTGTGTGTGTGTGTGTGTGTGACTACGGTTTCCACGGTTATTCTGCCAGATCACGTGAATCGTGTATCTGGTATAACCAACGACAGGGCTCTCAATCGAGGGCTGCCGTGACCTGGCGTTTCCCCGGCAGAGCGCAACCAGCTCTGGAGTCCACAGGGCAACGCACTCCGACCCTTCACCGCGCCAGTAATCCTTGCGGAATTACTACCGGTGTAACAACCTCAGACCCAGCGGGCGAGCTACCTCTTAAAAACCAGGCGGGCAGAAGACAAAAAACAGCAAACAAGTCTCTGTGTGTGTGTGTGTGTGTGTGTGTGTGTGTGTGTGTGTGTGTAACAACGGTTTACAGTTGTTTATCAGATCACGTGATCGTGTATCCGGACAACCTGTAGTTGCTAGTGCCAGGGGCGCATTAGCAACTTGTTTGTCGCGCATTGGTCTGGTAGCACATGTCTCCCAACCCTACGCGTAGCGTTAGACGTCAGTTTGGCCACAGGAGCCGCACCTCCATCTATTGTGGTTAGACACTGATTTGGCCCTAAGAGCCGCACCTCCGTCTATATTGGTGAGACTTCGGTTTGGCCCTAGGAGCCGCACCTCCGTCTATATCAACACTGCTGCGAGCCGGCAGCTGGCCACCATGCATTGTTTGTTCGCCTAGCAAAAAGTCATGTACCGTCCAAGTCCGGCACGTGGCCGCAGCAACCGCAAAACAAGCATCCCGCCGGCACTAGCTACCTTCCCTTCCCCACAGGGCAGAATATGCCTAAGGGCAGCCACAAAGTGAGATAGAGGATCAATAACCAAAACCGTCTGCTGTGTCCTAGCCCTGCAGTCACAACAAGCCTAACTTCCGCTGGACTTAAAAACACACACAGTGCGCGCCCCTCTCAGTTATCCGCCATGTGCATTACTGCACGGGGTGTACGCAGCGCCGGTCCCCCTCCTCAGTCACGATGTCCGTGCCCCGCCAGTACGGCTGCAGACCCCGTTCCACCAGGCTGTCGAACTGGGCTTGCCGCGCGCGCCTAGCTGCCCGCCCCTCCGGCGTCAGGAAGGGGGCCACCGTCACGCCTGCGGTGTGTTTAATCTGCGCCGCAGCCCTGATGAAGGCCGCCCGCTGATCCCTGGTCACCACTACCTCCACATTCCAAACGCGACCCGCGTTGCTAGCCCGCCACCGACGTTCATACATGCCCATCGAGCCCTCTCCCAGGCCCAGAGCAGAGAAGTCGCCGCGCGCCATCGCCTCCGCCTGCTCGCTGCTTGCGCCACGAAGCAGTATTTTGTTGGCCGCCATCGCCCGTGGCGGCGGCGGCAGGTGTGTGCACGCTTGCGGCTGCGGCGGGTTCGGCCTCGCGGCCTCTCCTGCCGCAGGCGCAGCGTGTGGGGCAGCGGCGGCTTTGGGCCCGCCCGGCGGGGGCGCCGGGCGGCTTGCAGCCGCCGCTGCGGACGATGCGGCACTGGGGGCCAGGCCCTTCCCTCCGCCAGTCTCCACCTCCAGCACGGCCGCTGTCGCGACCGCGAATGCGTTCAGCTGCTGTGTCAGTTGCTGCACGGTGCCCGACAGCTGATCCAGCAGCAAGCTGTGTTTGCGTGCCGCGCGGGCGCGGGCCGTGTGCTCGGCTCGCAGGCCGCGCACCTGGCGCTGCACGAGGGCAATCGCGTTGTCCAGCTTGGCCTCGTCCAATCCGTGCTGGTTGAGTTCGACGTCGGCGCCGATGAACAGGCTGTCCAGTAGCGCCTCCATTCCCGACATCCACATAAGCATGTGGCCCAGCCCTTCAGGCCCTCCAGACTTGAGGCGGAGCTCGCGGAGCTTTCTGAGGAATGAAGAAAATAGGTCAAAGCCCTCCTGGTTAAAGAGGGGGTTGCACTCTCTCCATTCCGCCTCGTTGATCGCGCACTCAGGCGAGCTGGGCGAGAGAGACCAGGTTGCGAAGGAGTTAGGCACGGGATAGCTAGGAGTCTCCGAGGCAGGAGATGCGAAGCCTGGCTGCTCGCCGGGCCCGCGCGACGGCGATGCCGACTCGCGAGCACTGTCCTGCTTCCCTGTAATGCCACTACCTTCTGGCATCCTCCTGATCAGTAAAAACTAATTCGGAAGAGCCGTGAGTCGCGCGGGCACCGTCAGCATTCAGCGAGCTTGGCCTCTAAGCTCACTGCGGCGCCGCGCCTTGCGTGTGTATTGTGTATTGTGTATTGTGTGTGTGTGTGTGTGTGTGTGTGTGTGTGTGTGTATTGTGTATTGTGTATTGTGTGTGTGTGTGTGTGTGTGGCCTGGTGTGGCACACGGACTCACGGCTCCGCTGGCGATGTTGCCTACCCAGCCGTGCGGTGTTGATGTCCTAGTACAATTAAGAGGAGAGGGTGGCGACAAGCTTAGTCCCGACACCCGAGTGTGATGGCTAGATCCCGGCCCATGAAGGCGTGTCTGGGCAAGTGAGTTCACCGATGATTGCGCTGGCTGGCTCATAAGGTTTGCTGGCGCGCAATCTTCACGCTCCGGGCGCCCGGCCAGGCGATAGCACCACGCAGACATTGTGCGATGTCACATCGTACGCGGCGCAGAACGGAGGCGCTCGGCTGGCGATCGATGCTGGCTGTCCAGCCGTGCGCTGCACTAGGACTACCTCACTACCTGAATCCCCACAACACGACCACTCTTTTGCATGGCAGTTGCTTCTCCCGCTGAACTCCGACGTTGCCGAATTGTGCGTGACGCGCGTACCGTATGCCGGCCGCAGCCCCCTTGTGCCCGAGGCCTTGTCCCTGCCTCCGCCGGGTGACGTGATACGTGGCGCGATCGGCGTGGCGTTGGGATCGTGCGCTGAAACTAGCCGAACTCAACATCCTTACCTGTATACACTTGTTTACGGGGTTGAACGCAAGACAGTCAAGTGGGCGCCAAACCGTTTGCTGTGGCCAGCGATTCTTCGCACAGTCGCCATTTCGTTTGCTCATACATACTGTAAAAGACGGCTGCAAAAATTGCCACGAATTCGTTGACCAGGGAACAAGAGCAGTGGCTTTTGCGGAAACCAAGGAATCGCCGCACGATAGCAGCAATTGGCGACTACTGATTAAACAACCGTCCTGAAACATGTGGCAGGCAGGCAGTTCCGGGTTAGCGCCGGGCTCGCAAGCATCGTGCAGCGGTTCTTCAACAAGCCTGGCTGCGAGGACCTCGGCCCGTCTTGCGCTAGCTGCATGGGGACCAGCTCAATCAAGAGGTTCACGGAGACGCATGCGGCCAACTGAGGCGCGGGCGACGCTGAGTCCCCCACCCGCAACCACAACCACACCCCCGGCCTCGGCGGCTTCTGGCACCACCTCAACACGCCCCAACGAGCCGCCCCGCGCCCCCGCCATGGCCAGCTTCTCCCTACCTTCCTCCTCCTCCTCCTCCTCGGCGTTCTCCGCTAGCGCGAGCACCAGCGCTACAGCCCCCAGCCCCTCTACCGGTCGGTCTCGCGGAGGGGACGGCGCCTCCGGCAACTCCGGCTCCTCCGGGCCCCGGCTGCGGCCGACGGGGGCGCGCGGCGGTGTGGCAGGCCCGGCCCCAGGGGCCAAGCCCGCGCAGCTGCGCTCCGCAAGAGCTGGCGGGGCGGGGGGTTTCCTGGGGCTTGGGATCGGCGGCGGAGGCAGCGGGAAGCAGTTGGGCGGCGGCAATGGGGGGTTTGGCCCGGATGACAGCGGCGATATCATCATACCGGAGTTTCAGGAGGTTAGCGGGGTGTGGGGGTGTGGGGGTTGCGAGGTTTGGGCAGTAGGAACAAGGTAGCGGGAGGGAAATTGCTGAGGTAGGGCAGTGGGAGCAAGGTAGCGGGAAGGGGGGAGGCCGGCTTAGACAATCAGGATTGAAGGAGGGGGGGCGTAGTTTGGGCATAGGTCATTGGTAGAGGGCTGCGGGGGGAAGGGGGCGAGGTTGTCGTGGGGGACGTTGAGCGTGGGGGCGCACAATGGGGTGAAGTAGGGTGAGGGAGCCAAGCCGTCACTGTATACTGCCCGGCACAACTGCCTGCGGTGCGCGCCGCTGCCGCGCTGGCTGGACTCACACCACACCACCCGCGGCCCGGTGCTCTCGCCCTCTCCACCTCTCCCCCCACCTCCCCTCCCCTCCCCCCCTGCCCGCATCCCCCAGCCCTCCGCCTACAACGCCGCCATGAACAGCCGGTACTGGGAGACGCGGCCGGTGCGCGTGCTGGGGCGCCTGGTGCGCATAGGTGAGTGGCGGGGCGAGAGCGGTGCAGGGGGGAGGCGGCTGGGGTTGGGGGATGGAGCTGGGGGGGCGGCTGGTCGAGGTGTGCAGGGGGGGGCGGCGGTGGGTTGGGGCTGAGGGGGAAGGGCGGCGGCCGGGGTCGGGCTGGGGGGCGGCTCAGAGGCGGGTGAGTGGGGAGGGGGTGACTGGGAGGCTGGAGCGTGTGCTGTCGGATCCGAAGCATGTAGAGGGAGGAAGGAGGCAGAGGGTTGTGCGGAGTGTGTGTTCGGATGCAGAGGATAAGCAGCGAGGGGTCAGGGATGTGGGGGCGGAGTGTTGGGTTGCCGTATTCCCCACGTGAGTGCGGGCTGGCCAGCACGCAAGGAGAGGGCGGTGAACGGTGTCGACGTGCTACCTGCTCACCACTGCCTTGCCCGCACCTCAGCACACGCACTGCGCCTCAAACACACCTCGACACCGGCACCGCCACCTCCCACGTGCTGCCGCCGCAGGTGTGGAGTTTGGGGGCTGGGCGGCGTCGTGCCGAGCCCTCAACCTGCGGCTGCGGGACACGGCGGCGCAGGAGGCGGCGGCGGCGGAGGCGCTCAAGGACGTGCTGGTGAGGAGGGGGCGGAGGAGGGGGCCGGGCAGAGGGAGGAGGAGGGGTGGGCGGTAGGGGTGCGTGTTGCAGTCGGGCTGGCCGGGCCAGGGCAGACTGGCGGAGAGGGGGAAGGAGGGGGAAGGTGGTTTGGAAAAGCAGGCGGTCCACAGGCGCGGCACGGGCTCTGAACCGACCCTGACCTCCTCTCTTGGTCAGGGTCGGTTCATCTCGCCCCTCGCCTTCACATTTAGTGAGTAGTCATGAATGTGAGCCCCCGTCGCTCCCCACCGGCTCCAGGTGCGGCTGGGCCCGGCGTTTGTCAAGATCGGCCAGGCGCTGTCGTCGCGGCCAGACGTGCTGCCGCCCGCCTACATTGGCGCGCTGGAGGCGCTGCAGGACCGCATCCCGCCCTTCCCGGACGCAGCGGCCATGGCGGGTGAGGGGAGGAGGGCGGGAGGGGAGGAGGAGGAGGGGAGGAGGGAGGGAGGAGGAGCGGGAGGAGGAGCGGGAGGAGGGGGTGACGAGGGGGGGTCTGGAGGGGGCTGACAAGCTGTGCCGCCGAACCCTCGAGCATTCGCAGTAAGAAAGCCGATGCGTTGACAAGATACCTCATTTCCCTTGTCGCTCTCCCTTTCCCTCTCCGTCTCCTCCCCCTCCCTCTCAGTGCTGGAGGCGGAGTTGGGCCGGCCGCCCTCCGCAGTGTTTGCATCGTTGTCCTCCAGTCCTGTGGCGGCGGCCAGCCTGGGGCAGGTGGGGGCAATGGGAGGAGGGTGGGGACGGTGGGAGGAGGGTGGGGGGGGCTGGGGAAGTTGGGGTTCAGGGGTCGGTAGGTAAGGGTTGCGGCGGGATGAGACACTTCCGCGTGCAAGCGTGCGTGCGTTTCTCCTTGTAGACACACGTACTGCACGCTCAAACACGCTCACGCCCGCCCACGCATGCGCGCACGCAGGTGTACCGCGGCGTGTTGCGGCCGGAGGTGGCGGGCGGGCAGTCGGGTGTGGAGGTGGCGGTCAAGGTGCAGCGGCCGCGGGTGGCGCAGATGATTGCGCAGGTGCGGGAGAGGGAGAGGGTGGGGTGGGAGAGGGGGAGGGGGAGAGGGAGAGGGCTGGGCTGGGGGAGGGTGCAGCTGCCAGTGAAGGGCGGCCCCCTTTAGTGCGGCTAGGCATGACGTGTTCGCTGACTGTGTCCACTGCGGGAAAGGCGACCGCGCATGGGGTCGTCCGGTGGAGTCCGTGCGGCGCCGGTACATCATCACCGTGTCCTAACCACCGTTGTCGCGCCGGGATTTCCCCTCATCTCACCCACTCCTTCTGACCCACTCTTGCTCCCCCCCTCCCCCCCCCACCCTAGGACGTGTACATCTTGCGCATCCTGGCCGGCTGGCTGCGCACCGCGCGCCGCTTCAACACCGACCTGCCGGCACTGGTGGACGAGTGGGCCAGCAGCCTGTTCCGGGAGCTGGACTACCGCATAGAGGCAGACAACGCACGCCGGTGAGTGGCTGGGTGGGCGGGTGGGTGGGTGCGTGGGTGCGTGGGTGGGTGGCTGGGTGGGTGGGTGGGTGGATGCGGGCGGGCGGGCGGGTGGGTGGGTGGGTGCGTGGGTGGGTGGGTGGGTGGGAGTTGTTTCTCCAGACCAGAGACAACAGAGACGCAGGACAAGACACAAAGGTGGAGGGGGTTAGGAGGCGCATGCAAGACACAGGGTTTGGACCACTCGTGGGGCACGGGGAGGAGTGGCTCGGCGTTTGTTGCGCCTTTCTCACTTGGGATATGTGCTGTGCCAGATGCAAGAGCATCTCGTTTTGGCATGCCGGCGGACCCATCACCATTCGAGCCGCCGGCTGCCGTCCACCGGTGGTCTCGCAGTTTCCCTCGCCTGCCCAAGTCTGCAACCTCCCTTCTTCCCACCCGCACCCCCCACACATCCCCACACACCCCCACACCCCCACAGGTTCAAGGCGCTGTTCTCCCACCTGCCCCAGGTGTACGTGCCGCACATCTACGAGCAGACCACCACCGCCAAGGCAAGTCCGTAATATCTGTGGTGAACGTGCGCGCACGCGCGAGCTTATGCTTACGTGCATGCGTTTACGTACACATGCATGCACGCTCACAGATCCTGACCATGGAATGGATCGACGGCGAGCGCCTGCGCACCGCCGGCACCTCCGCCGCCGAGCGCGGCGCCACCGGTGCCCCCTCCTCCACCCGCACCTTCTCCGCGCCGGCCTCAGCTGCGGCGTTGGACGCACGCCGGCTTGAGGACCTAGCACTGGTGGAGGTGAGGATTGAGGGGTGAGGGGCAGCAATCCATGAAACAGGGAGCGGACAAAGCAAGAGTTTGAACGCGCCGACGGGAGGGTGGGTGCTTCTGCACCAGCGCGTGTGTCGGCACTGTTGGGAGAGGGCTTGTACCTGTGGCTGCTTGTGTGTATGTGTGTTTGGGCTAGAAAGCATGATGGAGCGGGGGTTGGCATAAAGAGTACGTTGGGAGTAAGCCATGCACACGGAGATAATGCGTTTGATAGCGGAGTTGTGGGCTAGGGCTGGCGCTGGGTACCCTGCATCGCTGCCTCGAGCCTCGCCTACAAGCACTGGCCTCCCTCGCTCTGTCCGCGCCCGCCTGACCGCCCACCCACCTGCCCCGCCGCGCCCCACACCTCCTGCCCTCCAGGTGGGCGTGCGCTGCAGCCTGGAGCAAATGCTGGAGGAGGGCTTCTACCACGCAGACCCGCAGTGAGTGCAGGGCAGGACAGAGGGCGGGTGCGTGTGCGTGCGTATGCGTGTCCGTGTGTGTGTGTGTGTGTGTGTGTGTGTGTATGTGTGTGTGCTAAAAAAACGGAACAATTCCGCCGTGTGTGTGTGTATGTGTGTGCGTGTGGAAGCACGCGGTAGCACTAGCGCGTGCTGTACCTGCAATTTCACTCCTGCTCCTCAAGTAGCCGCCCGACCACCCCTCCCCCACTCCTCCACCACCCCCGCTCCCCGCCTCCCCGCCGCTCCGCCACAGCCCCGGCAACCTGCTGCGCACGCCCGACGGCCGCCTGGCCTACCTGGACTTTGGCATGATGGGCCAGATCGACGAGAAAACGCGCAACGCGCTCATGACCGCCACCCTGCACCTGGTCAACAGGGAGTACGGGCGGCTGGCGGAGGTGGGGAGAGCGGGGTAGGGGGGGAGGGGAGGAGGGGGGGCGGGAGGGGGGAAGGGTGTGTGTAGATACCAGCCCAAAGTAAACCGAACCCAATGCAAAGAGCGTGGAGGAGAGCGTGGGGGGAGGGGTTTACATGTATGGTTAGGAGAAGAAAAGAAGCGAAGCTGCGGCCAGGCACAAGGGGGAGTTAGCCAATAATGGAGGTCGGAGTGATTTAATGGGCAGGCAGGAGGGCGCGTGGGAAGTCACACGACGCAGCCAGCGTTCTTGGGTTGTGTATGTGTGGCCCGCACTGCAGTACCATGGCCTGAGACCTGCCTCTACCGCACGGCCCTCCCTGTGTGTGTGCGCGCCCCCACCCGCCTCGCGTCTTCCACCCGGTCACCCGGTCACCCCCTCACCCCGCCCGCGCAGGACTTTGTGGCTCTGGGCCTGTTGCCGCCGGGCACCGACCGCGAGTCGGTGATGCCGGCACTCACAGGTGGGGCAGGGGTTGGGGGCGGGTTGGGGGCGAGGGGTTGGGGGCGAGGGGTTGGGGGCGAGGGGTTGGGGGCGAGGGGTTGGGGGCGGGGGGTTGGGGGCGAGGGGTTGGGGACGAGGGGTTGGGGGCGAGGGGTTGGGGGCGAGGGGTTGGGGGCGAGGGGTTGGGGGCGAGGGGTTGGGGGCGGGGGGTTGGGGGCGAGGGGTTGGGGGCGAGGGGTTGGGGGCGGGGGGTTGGGGGCGGGGGGTTGGCAGTGCTGTTTGTAAGGCGCGTGTCGCAGTTGTTGGTCGGGGCAAGTCTGGGTAGTCGTGAGCCACGAGTGGGGGCGTGTGCCGTCCCGCCTTCCGCATCCAGCCCACACCCACATAGGCACAGGGGCGCACCGCCAGCTCACCCCGCCGTCCTGCACCTCCAACTTGAGACCCAATTCCCTCCGTCCTAGCTCCCTTAGTTGAGGCTGGTATCTACAACCCCCTGGCCTAATCCCGTCGGCCTACACGACGTGTACGCTATCACCGTGCACTCTGCACGGCTGGCCCCTCCCTCCCCTCTAGGTAATCATGAGTGTAACCTATCCACCCTCCCTCCATCTCTCCCTGCCCCCCTCTCCCTGTTTCTCTCCCTCCCCCTCCCCCCCATCTCCCCCGCCCCTCAGGCGTGTTCAGCGAGGCGCTGCAGGGCGGCGTGTCCAATTTGTCCTTCGGCACCCTCAGCTCCAACCTGGGGGTCACGATGTACAAGTACAGGTGCGTGCGCGTGTGCGTGTGTGTGTGTGTGTGTGTGTGTGCGCGCATGGGTGTGGTGTGGCCTGAGGGGGGTGGGGTGCGGTGGGGTCGTTCAAGTCAATCCTCAAGTACACCGGAAGTCCGGAACCCATAGAGCGCAGAGGAGCGGGTGCGTTTTCACAAGAAAGCATAGGGAGAACGATAGCGTACACATGGGTATTGGTGTCGCATGTCGGAGCAGGTTGGGCCTGCGGGCTCGGCGGGGG